>NC_133654.1:100090307-100390307 GCF_009905375.1 Apium graveolens
AGGTATGTAAAGGCTACTAGTTTTCGAAGAAAACGAACTTTAAAAAACGACCGTATTTACGACTTATCGAGGATTACGGAAATCACAATATAATTACGAGATTAAAATCCTATGGATTTATATTCAAGTAGGATAAATAAAAATATAAGGAATAAATACGAAAGGAATTACATCGCGAACCATTTACGAGTAAATATTACGGAGAACGTTTAAGTAACCGAGCGAACGCGTAAATGATTAAATAAACGTAACACACTAACTAAACCATGGTAAGGAAGTAACCATGGTTACTTCATCAAATAGTGAGCTAACCATAGGATGGCCAAGATAGCTAGCAAAATAGTGTGCTAAGGAAGCTAACCTTGTAGTTAGCTTGTAAGCTAGCAAGCTACAAAGATATGTCCATGGATTCGGCAACAAGGAATAAACCTAGAATGCTATACTAGGAAGAATAAAATTAAGTTGCAAGATATCAACTCACCTTCCTAGAAGCAACCTATCCAAAGCATCCAAGAGAAGCAACCAAAGTAGTATAAATACCCCCTCACAAGCTTCCATTCGGCCCTAATGCAAAAGGGAGGAATTCAAATTCCAAACTCCAAGTTCAAGCTCTTGTAAAATCACCCAATTAATTCCCAAGCGTCCTAGCAACTAAACTAAGGTAATAAATTCTTTCATCTCTTTTATCAAGGTTTGATGGGTGGAATAAATTCAAGAAACTCACTAGTGAATAGTGTGAATAGTAACCTCTCTTTGGTTTCTTGATTTCAATGGTGGTTTTAGTTTCTAAAAAACATACCAAGCACTTCCAAGCCTCCACCATCCTCAAGAACACATCTCAAGCTTTCAAGAAAGGTAAAAATCTTTGGCCCAACTTTATTTAAGATTCATTTTTAAGATCCATTTAGTATGTGGTAGTAAACCTAGTGTAATGGGTGTTATTGATGAAATCTTGATGATTAAGTTAAGTAGATTTAATGTTGGTTGTTGTTTCCTCAAGAACATGATGTTCTTGAGAGGATTTTGTGTGTTGATGATGATATGATGATTGTTGGTGGTGTGTGTTAATAGTTAGGGCGTAAACGAATCCCCGATCGTAAACGTAACTTCGTTAAAACCAACAAATCGTAACTTTAAGTTTCTGCAGAAAGTCCCGAAGTTGTAAACTATAGATTCTAGAAAAATAACATTTTTTTAGGATAGACAATGTTATAAGGATTGTTTAGGCATTTTAATCGCTTGATTCCGATTTACGGATCCAAAGTTATGGTCATTTTAGTAAAAGTGATTTACGCGACAAAAACTGCTACGAATTACAAACTTTAAAAATATAAAGGATAGAATTAAAAGGGTTCATAAATCATGAAATTTTTACAAAGAGTAAAATATTAAGTTTCCTAACTTCCATAAAAATTTCATGTGAAAATAATTATTTCTCAATCTTATAAAAATGTCGGAGCCGAGACCGCGCGAGTAGAAACCGTAAGAATCCATAAGCGGAGCCGATGACGATAATGAGAATGAACCTACGATACTTAGAAAAATGAAGTGACCAAAATATGAATATGACTTAAAGGAATGTTAAGGGTAGTATGAGTTGAGAGGGTGCATAATAATTAGCGCATGAGTGCGAGTTGCCGTAAATTAGAACGGAACCTAACGAAATGAAATGTATTTATGGTTATAGATTTCCGAGCGGAACCTAGTGCATCCTCCACCTCGAGATACCCAGGCAAGTTTACGAACCCAACTCCATTTTTACTGTTGTGTTGTGAAAGGATTGTTTTACTATCATCGCATAAATACCATGTTTGCCATGATACGTAGTTGTTGAATTTTCGCATAATATAGCGATGTTGTACGATATTATATATCGTGAAATGTTTATTCCGCTTTAAGCGTGACATATTATATAAGACCGAGAGTCGGTCGGGATTTAAAATAAAACCCGGGAATCATTCCGGAGATATTATAGGATGGTTATAAGTCCATAGTAGTACGGTTTAAAAGGGACTCATCGTCCACTTATGAAACATTAAAACACCTCGAACTTTTATTAAAACGATTTCCCGACGATCATATTCCCTCAACTAAATTTTATTGTTCGAATAATAGATATTATATACTTATTCCTTTATTATGGGAGTAGTATACTCCAACATTGATTTATTTAAAACCCAATTAATCATTATAGATTATTAATTATGTAGACACAAACTAGTTGGGGAATATTATTTTAAGTAAATCTTTTAGAAAGTAAACTCATTCGAGGTTTGAGTATTATCAATTATCATTTAATTATTTATTAAAGGGTTATTGTTGATTTCAAAATCATAGATCCTGATGAAAAACATACTTTCTGATTCAGAATATCATTCGAATAATTTCAGATCATCGGTGAATATTATCCCGACTTATTAATATTTGATTATAGTTTCATGGAGAAACTTTTCCCCTAATTGATTATCTGTTGACAACGGTCAACTCACATCCTTAGTACTTCCTCCGAACTTTCGGAAGTACATATATATATATATATATATATAATAGAGTAAAGCTATCAATAAGCAAAACGCTTAGAGGAACTTCGATGTGGTTCGAGTTCTCGAGATATGATAAGATTTCCTAAAGGACAGGGGAGAGTCAGGATCCAAGTACTTCGTGTATTGGATAGACTACTGTTTCCGTAGGAGACAGTACAAGTATGTACCTATGGATCTACGAAGTGTGTACCTGAGAGGGATGGACACAGAAAAGGCCCGAATGCAGCCGGGTGATAACCGCTAATAAAAAGGAAATCGTCCTTCTACTATTAGAAAAGGTTACTTTTATCGCAGTACGACTGATCATCGTATGCGGTGGCTCCAGTGAATGTCCAAATTCTTCCATTGGAATTGAGAGCAATACCGTAACCCCAGCCTAGGTGCTGGGATTACTATTAAGGTATTCGCAGGATATTAAAATCCTTTAAAAGAATTGTTTCGTGAGAAGGTGTGTAACACCAAGAAAAACTATTTTCGAATAAAACATAAATATCATATATGATTTTATCATACAGTCATTTCCATACTGTACATTATTATGCTGGGCATTATAGCTCACACTTGTTTTCTTAAATTGACACATAACACAATAGTGAATCAAGATGCCTGCCATGAGAACCACAGCCAGGAAACGGGTAGGAAATGGCCAGCTGTTCCGTAGATTATTTGGTGTGGTACCTCAGGTAGTCAGAATAAGCTGGATTAGTTTTCAGTTGTTTATAATACAGCTTATCTATAAGTAAGATTTATGTAAGGTAAGAAACAAGAAGCGTATATTTGGCCGGCGGACTAACCTTACCTAAAGGTCACTCCCCGGTAAGACTAATAATATTTGGGTTGTAATAAAATTACTCTAGTTATGATGGTTCGTTTCCAAGACAATAACCTGTAAGTGTGTGTGTGATAAGTGTGGGGTCGTGAAGCATGAGTATTTACATATTGTAGTGTGAGTTGTGTGAGTTTAGATAACACATAGAGCAACCACGAGCACACAGGATACTAACATGAAATTTTGTGACAAAAAGAAGGCGTGGCTTCCGAGACTCCTGACCCGGGTTTTGGGGCGCCGCAGAATGGTAACAGGGCCTTAGGTTATCAAATCTTGGAAACGATAGGATATAAAATACGTAGACATAAGAATAATAAAATAATCATTAGAGCTCAAGTCGAGTTCGTCGTCGGGCTACATGGGTAGACTTGACTGTTTACCCTCAAGGGAATTCCAGCTCTAAGTTAGTAACACCTGCCTATTGTGTCAGGTACCAGTGGAGCGTAGGAGGGAGGTTGATCATGTTGATGATGTCATGATTCCTGAGCGTGACCCTATTCCGAGCCAGAGAGCCCACCTATTAAGATTCAGATGAGGTGACCCTACTGAGGATGTCCTAGAGGAGGAGACTGAGCTTCCTGTCCCCATAGCTAATGGCGTAGTATGGAGAGATATAGAGATGTACCCTCACCAGGCTATTCGCTCTCCTACACCACCCCCAGGGATCCAGAGCCCTATGTCCTATACTGATGATGATGATGAGGAGGCGATACGCGCACAGTTCCAAGAGGTTCATAACATATCCTCTAGTGACCCAGATTCACCTCTACCACCACCGGCGACCATGCATGTAGCCGTACATGACTGGTAGTGGGTCAGCTTAACACTGAGATCACTGCAGCATTTGCTCGCATTGCGGAGTTACGTCAGGCACTGACAGCTGAGAGAGCCACCCGACTATGATACCCAGGAGATTTCAGAGCTGCTTCCCCAGCCATAGCCTATAGAAAGATCGATGGGATCGAGCCCATACCAGGGTTCAGATGAGGATGACATCAGTGGATGAGACATCCAGTAGTTGATGCCAGAGCTGATGATTGCAGGAGTGATGAGGAGGGTGCGTGACCTCACTCACAGTGATAGTGACTGAGTGAGTAGTGTCTAGAGATGGACCTTGAAGAAGGTGGGTGACTTGTCACCAATTTTGATAGGATAGCTAAAAGTAGATAGCGTTCCTAGCCCTTCCGGGTACACGGCTTATGTATTTTCATTTCAGTATTCAGGTCTAGTAGTGATATGATTGTAATCAGGCATGTATGAACTCGACTAGTTGTTTCATCCCCAAGATATAAATGGGAGATCGTATTAATATATATCTAAGCAGTTATTAAGAATTGATGTCTATATTATGCACTTTATAAAACCTGTTAGATAATAAATGACATGCTACATATGAATAAAATAATCCAACTCTTATAATTACAATTATGTTGACCAATTTTTATTATCGGAACAATGCCACCCCGTAGAAGAGGAACCAGGACACAACCCGCATAATCTGTTAACCAACAACAAGGTGAACATGAGCCTATAGTGAATGAGGAAAGTGAAGAAGAACTTAGACTATAATGAATATGATGAGGAGAATATGCAGAAGAAGAGGCTGTGAGGATACCCATCATGGGAGGAAACCCCATGAATGAATTTATGGAACTGCTAAGAGCAAATCTGAACCAGCAGCCTATTCCATCCACAACCACATGCTGCCCAACAGACTGCAGCTACTGCGTTTAGAGCCTTCAAATCTCTCAAACCCCCAGAGTTTCTAGGATCTTCCAACCCCGTTGAAGCATGGGCCTGGCTCAAAGAAATAGAAAAATCCTTCGAGATACTAGGTATTGAGGAACGACATAAGATCATTTTCACTTCATACAAGCTGAAAGGAGAAGCTAAATACTGGTGGGAGTCCCAACGAAACCTAGAAACTGATGTTGTGATTCCATGGGATAGATTTACCCGACTTTTCTAGATAAGTATTTCCCTAGGTTTATGGAAACCCAGATGGAGATTAGATTTCTGGAGTTGAAACAGGATAAGATGATTGTGGCAGAATATGAAGCAAAATTCACTGAGTTGCGAGATTTGTGCCTGAGTTTGTGAATACCGAAGAAAAGAAAGCGTGAAGGTTTTAGCTTGGTCTGAAACAGTGGATACAGAACCGAGTTGCAGTGTTAGAGCTGGCAGACTATGCCACCTTAGTACAGAAGCTCGATTATTGAAGCTGGCAGTGAGCAGAGTGTGAAGGAGAAGGAAAATAGGAAGAGGAAGATAGGAAGCCAAGGAATAGGAACCGGAAATAGGAGCCTTCCGAGAAGGTTTTTCAGGGGAGCGGTGTCACCAACCTGCACGAGGCCCCGGATTCAGAAGGCCCCGAGTGAGAGCGTTGGCCAGGGCAGCGGACAATCTAGGGCAACATTTTATAGCCAACCACGTGCCCCAATTACCAGAGTGTCAAACCTGTAAGAAGAGACACCTTGCAGTGTGTACCCAAAAAAGAGCCCCTCTGAGATGTTACCGGTGTGACCAAATCGGACACCTTGCCAACATCTGCACACGGTCTAATGTAACAGTGTTTCCAATATGGAAAGGAAGGACAGATGAGGAAGATTGCCCAACATTGAAGCCCCAAGCCTCAGGAATGAGCAAGCTGCATCCAACCGACCCCCAGCTGCTAGGACCTTCAACATGACTGTTCAAGATGCTATCCGAAACACTGACGTGATAGTAGGTACCCTTTTGTTAAATTCCGAACATGCAAATGTCCTATTTGATTCTGGAGCAAACCAAGTCTTTATATCTCAAGATTTTTTAAAGGTTAAAAACTTAATGCCATACCCTTACGCGAGATCTTACGAGTGGAAATAGCAAACAAAGATATAATTCCTGTAAATCAAGTACACCCTAAGTGCAAGTGAAATTAGAAGAGAAGATCTTCGAGGTTGACTTAATCCCCTTCGCGTTAGGAGAATTTGATGTAATCCTAGGAATGGATTGGTTATCCAGTAACGGAGTGCAAATAGATTGTGAACAGAAGAAAGTAAAGATAAGAGTACAGAATGAAAAAAAAGTAGTGTTTTAAAGGACAACGACAGAACCAGAAATTTCTTACCATGCTTCAGGCAAAAAGATGTTAAGGAAAGGTAACGAGGCCTATTTGGTTTATGTGATAGATACCAAGAAGGAAGTCCCTAATATACAGGACATACCCATAGTAAATGAATTCGAGGATGTATTTCCAGAAAACTTATCAGGATTGCCACCTGACCGAGAAATAGAGTTCGCTATAGAGTTAGCACCAGGAACGACAACAGTATCCAAGGCCCCATATAGGCTAGCCCCAGTTGAGATGAAGGAACTAGCTTCTCAACTGCAAGAGTTATTAGATAATGGAATGATAAGGCCCAGTGTGTCGCCATGGGGAGCGCTAGTATTGTTCGTAAAGAAAAAGGACGGCAGTATGAGATTATGTATAGACTATCGAGAGCTGAATAAGTTGACTATTAAGAATAGGTACCCTCTTCCCAGAATTGATGACCTATTCGATCAACTCAAAGGAGCTGTACATTTTTCCAAAATAGATTTAAGAACAGGATATCACCAGTTGAAAATCAAACCGGAAGATATACCGAAGATTACTTTTCACACTAGGTATGGACACTATGAGTTCTTAGTTATGTCGTTTGGGTTAACCAATGCGCCCGCAACCTTTATGGATTTGATGAACAGAGTGTTCAAAAAGTTCCTGGATATATGTGTGATAGTTTTTATCGATGATATTCTGATCTACTCAAAAATAGAGCAAGAATATGCAGAACATTTGAGGATAGTCTTAGAAATCTTGAGGAATGAGAAATTATATGCCAAGTTCTCGAAGTGCGAGTTTTAGTTGAGAGAAGTTCAGTTATTAGGACATGTGGTGAGTAGCAAAGGAGTTTTAGTTGACCCTTTCAAGATAGAGGCGGTATCCAATTGGGAAAGACCAACTACCCCGATAGAGGTTAGGAGTTTTGTGGGTTTAGCAGGATATTACCGAAGATTCGTGCAAGACTTTGCTAAGATATCCGGTCCACTGACTAGAGTTATCCGGAAGGCAGAAAATTTTGTTTGGACAGAAAAATGTGAGGAGAGTTTTCAAGAACTGAAAAGGAGGATGGTGTCAGCACCAGTGCTCGCACTTCTCGATGGAAGGGAGTGTTTGTAATATACAGTGACGCATCGCTTAAGGGATTAGGATGTGTACTAATGCAGCACGGCAAAGTGATAGTGTATGCCTCTCGGCAATTGAAGGAATACGAGAGCAGATACCTAACGCATGATCTAGAATTAGCAGCCATAGTGTTTGCCCTGAAAATTTGGAGACACTACCTATACAGTGAGAAATGTGAGATCTACACTGACCATAAAGCCTCAAATATATTTTCACTGAAAAGGAACTGAACATGAGACATAGGAGATGGTTAGAGTTGATAAAAGACTACGACTGTGAAATTTTGTATCACCCGGGTAAAGCCAATGTGGTGGCTGACGCCCTTAGTAGGAAGGACAAAATCAAGATGATAATGACATCGGAGGAGTTGATTAAGGAATTTGAGAAGATGGAAATTGACGTGAGAATGACCGGTAAGGGAACTGAAGGATTATTTAAGATTAAGCTAGTGCCCGAACTGACTGTAAAGATACGAGTATGTAAGGAAAAGAAGATGAGTGAGGAAAAAGGAACATTGACCGGTGAAGAAGTGAGATGCGAGAAGGATGAGAAGGGGATCTTAAGGTATGCATCCCGGATTTGGATTCGGAATGTGTAAGAATTAAAGGATGAGCTGTTGCATGAAGGGCACAGCTCTAGATATTCAATCCACCCAGGAAGTACGAAAATGTACCGTGACCTTAAGGAATATTATTGGTGGCCTAACATGAAGAGAGAAGTAGCAGAGTGGGTCAGCAAGTGCTTAACATGCAAGAGAGTGAAGGCTGAACACCAGCGACCTAGTGGACTATTACGACCCCTAGAAATTCCGGAATGGAAATGGGAGCACATAGCCATGGATTTTGTGACAGGCTTACCAAGGACAAAGACCAATCACGATGCCATATGGGTTATCATTGATAGACTGACCAAGTCGGCACACTTCCTACCAATCAACGAATATACACCGTAGACAAGTTGGTGGATATTTACTTGAAGGAAATAGTAGTTAGACACGGCGTTTCGGTAGCCATAGTGTTAGATAGAGACCCGAGATTTAATTCCCGATTTTGGAGAAGCTTCCAGGAAGGTGTAGGCACCAGACTAAACATGAGTACCGCTTACCACCCCAGACTGATGGACAAAGTGAAAGGACTATTCAGACCCTAAAGATATGCTACGAGTGTGTGCCATTGATTTCAAAGGAAATTAGGATCAAATTTTCTTATAACAATAGCTATCACGCTAGCATAGGAATGCCCCCGTATAAAGCTCTTTACGGGAGAAGATGTCGCTCTCCCCTGTGTTGGGATGAAGTCGGAGAACATAAGATATTAGGACCAGAGTTAGTCCAGCAGACCAGAGAAATGGTAGGATTCATCAGGAAAAGACTGGTAGCAGCCCATGACAGACAAAAGAAGTATGCCGACCAGACCAGGAAAGATAGGGAGTATGAAGTAGGAGATTCTGTGCTATTGAAGGTATCTCCGTGGAAAGGAGTGATGAGATTTGGAAAAGAAAGGGAAGCTAAGTCCCAGATTCATAGGACCCTTTGAAATTTTGAGGAGAATAGGACCTCTAGCTTACGAGCTCGCCTTGCCTCCAATTTGCAACAAGTACACAACGTGTTCCACGTGTCCATGTTAAGGAAGTACCATGTAGATGCATAACATGTAATAGAGTATGAGCAGGTAGATTTACAGCCAGACCTGACCTACATCGAGCAGCCAATTAGGATAATGGACCAGAAAGAACAAGTGCTGAGGAACAAAACTGTGAAGCTGGTTAGGATCTTATGGAGAAATTAAAATGTTGAGGAATCAACTTGGGAACTTGAAGACGCAATGAGGAATATATACACCCACTTATTTTCTAATTGATTCCGGGACGGAATCCTTGTTAGAGGGGAAGACTGTAATAACTCGAATTTTTGAGACCTTGTAAAACGTTTAATGAATAGTAACCCTGACATACGGGAAAAACTTTTGAGCCCACACTATGTAGTCCATGAGAAAATGAGTTTGGAATGGATATTATGACTATACGTACCAAATGAGTGTATGTAAACGCTACTAGTTTTCGAATAAAACGAACTTTGAAAAACGACCGTATTTACGACTTATCGAGGATTACAGGAATCACAATATAATTACGAGATTAAAATCCTACGGATTTATATTCAAGTAGGATAAATAAAAATATAAGGAATAAATACATAAGAAATTACATCGGGAACCATTTACGAGTAGTATTACAGAGAACGTTTAAGTAATCGAGGCGAACGCATAAACGATTACATAAACGTAACGCACTAACTAAACCATGGTAAGGAAGTAACCATGGTTACTTCATCAAATAGTGAGCTAACCATAGGATGACCAAGCTAGCTAGCAAAATAGTGTGCTAAGGAAGCTAACCTTGTAGTTAGCTTGTAAGCTAGCAAGCTATAAAGATATGTCCATGGATTTGGCAACAAGGAATAAACCTAGAATGCTATACTAGGAAGAATAAAATCAAGTTGCAAGATATCAACTCACCTTCCTAGAAGATATAAACATAAAATGCTATACTAGGAAGAATAATTGAGTCACGGCTGTGGCACGACAAACTCAATATTCTAAGTCAAGTCTAACCCAACATTTCGTACAATTGAATCAGCCTCTAACGGCCCACGGCTGTGGCACGTACCGACCTTTAGATTCTAATTCAATGTACACATCTCTATGTAATAGACAAGTATTTCTTATTTCGAAATCAAAGCCCTCGGCTGTAGCACGAAACGACAATGATTTAAAAATAAGAACCACTTTCTACCATGTTGAAAGGCTATGACCAACACAAGCCCGTTGTGTCATTGGCCAATTAAACTTGATATTATTTAATTTTAGAGGGATTATATTACGTTACAATCATAATCATATTATAAAGAGATTCTTCCTTTTAAATTAAATATTTCAAGTCAATAATCGATAATCAGATGATTTCCAGATCGGGTGGAGCATTGTCAAGAGGCGTCACTTAATAACCCTTTCTTACAGATAGAAATCTGTTGTTGACAGAATCATCCTTTCTCTCAATATTGAAAATTCATATTCAATTACGTGTTTCATAAACACAAGAATCTCATGATCGTATTCATAATATTTATATTAAGGTCATGAAACAATTTCACTATACTAGATTGTCTAACAAACGCCTTATGTTGATTTAAGTTCACCTAAATCTATCATCACATGGTAAACATAGGCATATATCTCATATATAAAATTAAATAAACAAGTAAATGTAAAGCGCGATAAAGTAAATGTATTTGGTTATGGCCCCATCCTATGTGATCTTTATCAAGCTCATGATAAAGATCAAGGTCAATCTAATATGGTGATGGAAATAAATACAACTACTTATTACATAAGTCTTCTTCTTTGTTTAGACTTCTTATATACCTCGTCTTCTTCTTTGTATCACCTCCATTGGATAGCCTTCTTGAGTCTTCAATTACATTACATGATTGAAAGTAAAACTAATCTAATGAACTTACAAAATAACTCGAGTTACATTCGAGATTTATGATTACAAAGATTGACGACATGCAAGTCGTATTTAAAACCAAAACCAAAACCATTACACTAAGGTCGAAAGGCCATAACCATGCACCATGCTCATACAACACATAAAAGCATGTTAAAACTACATAATCTGATCTTAACATATCATATTATCCATGATCTAATCATAAAAAAAATATGACAAAAATCAGAAAAATCAGAAAAATCAGAAAAATCTGAATCAAATCAGAAAAATAAGAATCACTTTTTATGGGCAGTAAACGACGTCAAACGCCTGAAAGACAAATCGGTGATAGCTTAAGCTATCAGTTTTGTTCAGACGCTCGTTTACCTATGGAATAGGGTATTCGTTTGCGTAAATCGGACACCGGACCCAGATTTCAGCAAATCTGCAGCAGTCAATTCAGAATCCGTATCTAATATGATTCTCATAATTAGAACAAATATAAATCATGTATATATCCGTATATATACATATTACATAATCATCTTATGATTATACAACTCACATGAATATCATATATTCAAAACCATACATATATAAGCATATTATATCAACATCAAATCATGGTGAATCACGTACATGCTCATATATCGAAAACAGTTAAACACATAAACGAATTAAAAACTTTTCGCAAGTAGCTCTAATGCCATTGAAGGTTTTTAGCACATAAACACAACGGAAACGTAAATTTAAATCTTAAAAAAACCGAAACCCTCCGCAGGATCCATGCGAAAAATAATATTTAATTCGTAGTTCAGTATGTTTACCTTAATAAGCTTTACATTAATGGAAAGATGGAGGTCTTTAATAGCGATCCAAGAACCACGAGCGGAGATCCTTAGCAGCTGCTCCCCAAGTGTGAAGCACTCCACCGGTATCCACCAAAAAACGATGTAATGGAGAAGGAGGAGGTGGAGAGAATTAGGATTTTGTAAAATATTTTAGGTTGAGGCAAAAATAAGGTTTATAATAGTATATTTATAGGCAAGATTTTCAGCTGAAAATTTTCCCATAAAATATTATTATTATTAACCCTTTATTATTCTCATTAATAATTAAAACACCTTTTAATTATTAATCCTTTTTCTAAACACTTTAGAAATAATTCTCTCTCTTGATTTAATTTCCAAAAAATAAATTCTTAATTAATAATATTAAGAACCTTTTCTTAATTAATTTATAATCAATTAAATCTCATTTAATCAATTATTAAATTTGCCAATTAATTATTTATTTCATAAATAAATAATTATCAGCCATTATTAATTAATTTCTGCACCATTAAATATTTTCTTTTATGGTGTGACCCTATAGGTTCAATATTAAGTCGGTAGTAGAAATAAATAATAATAAAACTATTTTATCATTATTTATATAAATTCTCTAATTCATTAAATATGATTAATTAATTAATCATATTTATTCTACATCGTGAGGGATACTTCTCAGCATATCGCGACTATCCGGATAAGACGAATTCACTGCTTAGAATACCAAGAACATATTAAGTGAGTAGTTACCGTACAATTAATTCCTTCTACCCTGCAATGTCACGATTAATATAAGGCATGGAACTTGTGTCAAGCCTATCTTATTTAATCACTTGCTTTCCCATTCACTATGCTTAGTTCTATTTAATGTAAATTAGAAACTCCTTTCTAATTTCATTCACTCTGGCCAGAGATTCCTGAACTAACATAAGTGGATCAGCATTGAACATTCTCTTCCTTCACTGGAAGGGGTAGATCCTTTATTGATCATACACTATCTTCGTGTACAAATTTCTATACCCAATAGAGCCCTTATAATTGTTTCTTGAGACTAAGAACTAAACCAAAGCATAGTTCAGTGTACACAAGATGACTATGATGACCTCAAGTCTAAGGATACTTGTACAACTATCACTATGTGAGTGTCATGTTCAGTGAACTTATTCTATTATAAGCACCTACATACTAGCTATAGTGTTACCACACAATTGTCTATGAGAACAGACATCCTTCACAATGAAGCATGCATAGTATGTACCGATCTTTACGGATTATTAATTACCAGTTAGTAATCCTACAAACAGGAACTATTTAAGTTTAGAGTTATCATCTTTTAGGTCTCATTATTATGATCTCATCACAATCCATAAAAATCTTTACTCTAAACTGTAGTATATCTTATTTAAACATTTAAATAGATAGAGCCCGCAATAAAAACAAAACAAGTCTTTTATTAATATCAATGAAATCAAAACAGATTACATAAAAGTTATTCCTAAATCCTCATACATGATTGGACATAGGACATATCTCTTTCAGTTGTTGCTTCAAGAACATGATGTTCTTGAGAGGATTTTGTGTGTTGATGATGATATGATGATTGTTGGTGGTTGTGTTAATAGTTAGGGCATAAACGAACCCCCATCATAAACGTAACTTCGTTAAAACCAACAAATCGTAACTTTAAGTTTCTGCAGAAAGTCCCGAAGTTGTAAACTGTAGATTCTTGAAAAATGACCTTTTTTAGGATAGACAATGTTATAAGGATCGTTTAGGTGCTTTAATCGCTTGATTCCGATTTACAGATCAAAAATTATGGTCGTTTTAGTAAAAGTGATTTACGCGACAAAAACTGCTACGAAATACGAACTTTAAAAATATAAATGATAGACTTAAAAATGTTCATAAATCATGAAATTTTTACCGAGAGTAACATATTGAGTTTCCTAACTTCCACAAAAATTTCAAGTGAAAATAATGTTTCTCAATTTTATAAAAATGTCAGAGCCGAGACCGCGTGAGTAGAAACCGTAAGAATCCATAAACGGAGCCGATGACGATAATGAGAATGAACCTACGATACTTAGAAAAATAAAGTGACCATAATATGAATATGACTTAAAGGAATGTTTAAGGGTAGTATGAGTTGAGAGGGTGCATAATAAGTAGCGCATGAGTGCGAGTTGCCGTAAATTAGAACGGAACCTAACGAAATGAAATGTATTTATGGTTATAGATTTCCGAGCGGAACCTAGAGCATCCTCCACCTCGAGATACCCAGGCAAGTTTACGAACCCAAATCCATTTTTACTGTTGTGTTGTGAAAGGATTGTTTTACTATCATCGCATAAATACAATATTTACCATGATACGTAGTTGTTGAATTTTTGCATAATATAGCGATGTTGTACGATATAGTATATATCGTGAAATGTTTATTCCGCTTTAAGCGTGACATATTATATAAGACCGAGAGTCGGTCGGGATTTAAAATAAAACCTGAGAATCATTCTGGAGATATTATAGGACGGTTATAAGTCCATAGTAGTACGGTTTAAAAGGGACTCATCGTCCACTTACGAAACATTAAAACACCTCAAACTTTTATTAAAACGATTTCCCGACAATCATATTCCATCAACTAAATTTTATTGTTCGGATAATTGATATTATATACTTATTCCTTTATTATGGGAGTAGTATACTTCAACGTTGATTTATTTAAAACCCGATTAATCATTATAGATTATTAATTATGTAGACACAAACTAGTTGAGGAATATTATTTTAAATAAATCTTTTAGAGAGTAAACTCATTCGAGGTTTGAGTATTATCAATTATCATTTAATTATTTCTTAAAGGGTTATTGTTGATTTCAAAATCATAGATCCTGATGAAAAATATACTTTCTGATTCGGAATATCATTCGAATAATTTCAGATCATCGGTGAATATTATCCCGACTAATTAATATTTGATTATAGTTTCATGGAGAAACTTTCCCCCTTATTGATTATCTGTTGACAACGGTCAACTCACATCCTTAGTACTTCCTCCGAAACTTTCGGAAGTACATATATATATATAGAGTAAAGCTATCAACAAGCAAAACGCTTGGAGGAACTTCGATGTGGTTCGAGTTCTCGAGATATGATAAGATTTCTTAAACGACAGGGGAGGAGTAGGATCCAAGTACTTCATGTATTGGATAGACTATTGGTTCCGTAGGAGATGGTACAATATGTACCTTTGGATCTATGAAGTGTGTACCTGAGAGGGATGGACACAGAAAAGGCCCGAATGCGGCCAGGGTGATAATCGATAATAAAAAAGAAATCGTCCTTCTACTAGTAGAAAAAGGTTACTTTTATCGCACTACAACTGATCATCGTATGCGGTGGCTCCAGTGAATGTCCAAATTCTTCCAATTGGAATTGAGATGCAATACCGTAACCCAAGCCTAGGTGCTGGGCTTACTATTAAGGTATTCACAGGATATTAAAATCCTTTAAAAGAATTGTTTTCGTGAGAAGGTGTGTAACACCAAGGAAAACTATTTTTGAATAAAACATAGATATCATATATGATGTTATCATATAATCATTTCCATACTGTACATTATTATGCTGGGCATTATAGCTCACACTTGTTTTCTTAAATTGAAAAAACACAACAGTGAATCAAGATGACTTCCATGAGAACCACATCCAGGAAACGGGTAGGAAATGGCCAGCTGTTCCGTAGATTGTTTGGTGCGGTACCTCAGGTAGTCAGAATAAGCTGGATTAGTTTTCAGTTGTTTATAATACGGCTTATTTATAAGTATGAGTTTACCATTAATGTATTTGTAAACTAATAAGTCTATAAAATAATTGTTTTGGAAGGAGGTGTGTATCACCTAGAAAAACTATCTTAAACAAACATATATATGTCATGTACGAAATCAGATATGAATTTCTTATACAGTCTTTTCATACTGTACTTTATTATGCAGGGCATTATAGCTCACACTTGTTGCCTTAAAATGGCACAACACAACAGCGAATCAAGATGCCTATCATCAAACTTACGGCCAAGAAACAGGTAGGAAATGACCGGCTGTTCCGTAGGGTGTTCACTGTAGTACCCGAGGTAGACCGTATAAGTTGGATTTGTTTTCAGTTGTTTTCGGTCCAGCTTATTTACAAGTATGATTTATGTAATATAATAATAAATAAACATATATTTAGCCGTCGGTCTAACCTTAAATAAAGGTTACTCCCGTGGTAAGACTTAATTACTTTTGGTCTGTAATAAATATCACTTTGTGGATATAATAACTCTAATAATGAATTGTTCATTTCCAAGACAATAATCTGTAAGTGTGTGTGTGGATAAGTGTGGGGTCATAAAGGTGTGAGTATTTATACAATGTTGTACGAGATAAGTGTTATACAAGAATCAAGATGGCGTGGCCTCCTAGATCCCTGACCCCGGATTTTGGGGCGCCACATGAATCACAAATAATTATTATTACTTGGGTAACAATGATGTATTACTAGATGCCACTCATTGTTTATAATTTTATTATTATAAAATAAAATCATTGTCAATGTAATAATAACTTAAAGGGTCACACACAAAGAACGTTTAAAATGGAGTGTTATTTAAATTATGAATTTAAATATTTTATTATTATTAATTTGAATATAATTATTAAATTAATTAAGTGAGACTTGATTAATTATTTTAGAATAAGAATTTAATAGTAATAAATAAAACCTGAAATCAGAATAGGTTGTTTTTAGAAGCCCGTTAGGTTTAGGGTTAGGCCTTAATCCTCTCTCCCCTATATATACAATAAGATGTATATTTTTAGGGTTGGAAGTCATTTATTATATTTCTAAGAAAAATCCTAGCAGCTCTACATATTAGAGAGGCTAGAGAGAAAGAGAGAGAGGAAGAGGCAACCAAAATCGGCTAGTACCGGCTTCAGTGATCGTTGGATGATCGGACGTTCGTGTGGATACCTTGGAGAGGAGATCTTCGCAAGGAGGGCTACTGTAATTTATCAAGATCAGAACTTCCATTACAATCATATGGAAAGCTTTATTTAAGGTAAACATCTAATCTCAAAATTAAATATCTTGTTTCGCATGGATCCTGCGTTTGGGGTTTCATTTTTCTTTTTTATTTTTTATTTTTCCCGTTGTGTTTGTGTCGTGAATCCCAACATATATAACAAGAATAAGTCATAATGACAGCCCCGAGATTAAGTTATATGATATTCAATATTTATATTATGTAATTATATTTCTTGAGTCTGTAAAAGTGTTTAGTAGATTAGACTGGGGATTTTTTTATGAACAGCTTTCAAGCTAAGTAATAAACTTTGGAAGAAGATCAAATCTTGATCATGCCTTAGATTATACTGTTCTAGGAAAAAATGTTCTAAGGTAGATATCTTCAAGTCACACATTAAGAGATATCGATAAGTCTATCGAGAACTCCAAGATGACTTGTAGAGAAGTCCCAAGAGATATCGACAAGTAATTTATGCATTCTGAGATCTCAGATATCCACAAGTCAAATGAAGATGTAAAGAACTAGAGATATCGACAAGTCAATTCTTCATGTAGAGATCTCAAAGATATCGACAAGTCAAATTCTGCATATAGAGATCTCAAAGACATCGACAAGTCAGATTCTTCATGTAGAGGTCTACAGATATCGACAAGTCAAATCTTCGTGTAGAGAACTCAAGATGTCGACAAGTCAAAAACCTATATCGAGAACTAGAGATATCGACAAGTTATTCTACATGTCTAGAACTAGAGACCTCGACAAGTCATTTACATATGTCGAGAACTCGAGATATCGATAAGTCATTTTACTTATCGTTATGTCACTTCTTTGCAGAACAAAAAGAGATCTCGACATACTAATTCAAATTTAGAATACATACAAGTTCAAGATTCAAGATTATCAGTCAACAAACAATTCATTAACTGAATTGGAAAGACTACAAAAGCAGCTTGAAGAATACAAGATCAAGAGGCAAGATTCACTCGACAAAGATGGTCATAGATCTGCAAGATTCTGCACGGATTTTCTAACACCGGAAAAGAAATAGACAAGGTTTTTTTAGGAATTGGTTTAGTACATTTTAGTGCAAGTTTTGTAAACCCGTGGTGCTAGTTTATAAAGCATGCACATGTCCCATTTTAGTGGTAACAAACAGATCTAGAAAATCTTATATTCTTTCAAGATAGTAGCTGAGTTCTTATTTTCTAAGAACACGGATTTATAATAAGACAAACATTATTAATACAATTAAGTGAGTTTTTGATATTTGTATTTTGTGTGTTTACTGTCAAACAATACATCTCTACAATCACTAACAGCTTTGTTCAACCATAATCCAAACAATTTTTATAGCCAAGTAAAATCCAAGAAACATATTCACCCCCCTCTATGTTACATTTCTTTGCATTCAATATCTAACATTTGTAGTGAAGGTCAGCGTGGTCGGTGATGGTTGTTGACGGAAGAAAAAAAAGTAAGAGGAATGAAAGAAAAGAGATAAGAGAAAAAGAGACCAGAAGATATGTTTGTGATTAGATTTGACAAAATGGGTCTAGATCTGAATAACCGAGTCGAAATTCATGGAACCGAGATCCGATCTGAGATTTGAATCATATAATATGATAATTATCCAAAAACCAAATAAAACTGATCTAAAAATTACCCGAACCGAAAATGATCCAAAAAACAAGATTTGATTAAAAACTGGAACCAAACAAAACCAAATTATATAATATCTGAACCGAATATGATCCGAAGTAAGAAAAATTCATATTTAAAAGTATTTTATGCTCGTGGTAATATAATTATTTAATGATACTATTTTGTAAAAGTAAATTATATTATATCAAAAGTACTTAATTTAATAAGAAGATATTTTTTAAGTCTCGCCAAATGAAAAAATAAATAATATATAATCCAAAAATAGCTGAACAATATTTAATCCAAACCAAATTTTATCCAATTTATATCTGAATCATCTGCTGCCGAATTAGATACGAACCCATTCACATCCGATCCAATCCGAATGACTTATAATTATATCATAATACAAAAATGGAAACGATCTGAAATTGATGTGATTTGAAACCGATCCCCTGATCGGATTTGCCAGGTGTATTTGTGATGTAGTATGTGTGTTACTCCTTTATTTTTGTCATATTTTCTTTTTTATTTAACTAAATTTTTTCCTAAATATTATATAAGTTACTCATTTATTATTTTAAAGAACTGAAAATTATATATTAAAGTAGATTAACAGTTCAAAGTTCAATGATATAGTTTAAATTTGGTCAATTTGACTGTACAAACCTCAACTATGACAATAAAAAAAGACCGGGGATTAGTGTTTTGTGCTATGTTCTTTCCCGATGGGGGTGTTTGTGTTTGTGTGCCTATTGCAATTGTGTTATGGGGTGAGTGTATGTAATTTAGGGAGGAGGAAGAGAGCCACCACTTAATAGGGTATAAGAGACCCGGCTAGGATTCAACCTGGATCTAAAGGATATCAGGCTCGATCGATAGACCAAGACCCCCCTCTCCCAGAATAATCAAGTGGAGAGACCAGGCCCGGGGTCATCCCACGACCCGGATCCGGATCTATCCCGGGACCTAGACCATCTGTCTACCTGGATCGGGATCAGGGCCAGGTCACCATAAGGGGGGTCCCAGCCAACACATACATGTTCCACAACCCGCCAAGGAAGGGTACGTGGGCACATGACGATGACAGCTATCAACAACCAACACATCAGACAAGCACGGCGCATGTCCGAAGGCCGTTAGGACACCCTGGATGTGGTCCTCCCCTGGACACGTGTAAGCAATCCACCCAAGCCAGGCATCCTCTGCTCCCAAGATCCAACGGCCCTGATTTAGAGGTAACAACCCCTAAACCCTACCTTTGGGCTATATATACCCCCAAGGGTGAAGGGTCTAGGGGTTAAAAAAACATTCACACTTTTGCACACTCACTCTCTCATATCCATACACACACACAGCAACCTCTCTATTACATACATACATCTTCATCTCCTTCAAAACCCTATTCTTATTCTTACACCGGAGGCGCCGTGGGAGCCAAACCCCCCTTCCGGTGTTGTTTTGCAGATACCCAACCAACAGCTACACCTCATTTGCACCCAGAAGGTCCAGAAACGGCGTCGGACGGAGTCGCCCGCTCACCGGAGTTATCATTTCAAATGATAGGGTATAAGAGACCCGGCTAGGATTCAACCTAGATCTAAAGGATATCAGGCTCGATCGATGGACCAAGACCCCCCTCTCCCAGAATAATCAAGTGGAGAGTCCAGGCCCGGGGTCATCCCACGACCCGTATCCGGATCCAACCCAGGACCTGGACCATCTGCCTACCTGGATCCGGATCAGGGCCAAGGTCACCATAAGGGGGGTCCCAGCAAACACATGCACGTTCCACAACCCGCCAAGGAAGGGTACGTGGGCACGTGACGATGACAGTTATCAACAACCAACACATCAGACAAGCACGACACGTGTCAGAAAACCGTTAGGACACCCTAGAGGTGGTCCTCCCCTGGACACGTGTAAGCAATCCACCCAAGCCAAGCGTCCTCTGCTCTCAAGATCCAACGGCCCTGATTTAGAGGTAACAACCCCTAAACCCTACCTTTGGGCTATATATACCCCCAAGGGTGAAGGGTCTAGAGGTTAAAAAACATTCACACTTTTGCACACTCACTCTCTCATATCCATACACACACACATCAACCTCTCTATTACATACATACATCTTCATCTCCTCCAAAACCCTGTTCTTATTCTTACACCAGAGGCACCGTGGGAGCTAAACCCCCCTTCCGGTGTTGTTTTGTAGATACCCAACCAGCAGCTACACCTCATTTGCACCCAGAAGGTCCAGGAACGGTGTCGGACGGAGCCGCCCGCTCACCTGAGTTATCATTTGGCGCTAGAAGGAGGGGCTCTCCATCCTTGGGTCTGGGTGTCCCTGGATTCACCTTCATCAGCAAACTCTTAAGAGAGTCCACATCTTAAACCTGTAAGAACAAAAGCAACCATACCCTTTCTTGAATATGAATGGTCATTTTAGCCACGTTTGTGTGAGCTCATTACTTTAGGCCACATTTGTGTGAGCCCGCCCTCGTTGGTTAATTTTGTTATCTAGGGTTTGATAATCTTGATAGTCTTGAAGCCTGGGGTTTGATAGTCTTGATAGTTTCAGAACCCAGATCTGCATTAGTTTGCATATTTTCTTTATGTTCTAGAGCCTGCTATTCTTGTTTAGCATTATTGTTAGCAAAGCCCAGAAAGTTTATTTGGTGTTATTCTGATTTTTTTTTTGTAATCTTCAAAAAAGCAACCTTAGATCCACATTTGTAGCTTCAAATCTTGGTCAGTTGTTTGTACAATTATGGTAATGGCAAGACCAGGAAAAAGTACGGCTGGTAGGCCCTCCTCCAGTACCCATATTCGGGAACAGGACCCCTCTCAAGCTCAAGAACCTGAAGGAGACATGGAGACCCTCCAGGAACAACCATTGACGCAGCATACCCCGGTCAGGGATGCCATAAATGTCATAGAGCTCAATCAGTACGAGTACACCAATGTTCCAGTTGTAGAGGAACATATGGCTAACTTAACAAGCCATGAACTTGCTGAAGCAATCAAGCTCTACAGAGATGAACAAGCCCGGCTCCAGATAAAATATGAACAAGATGAGGAGCAAGAAGAGTCCGGGGATTCTCAGCAATCTAGGAGATCTATCTTCGACCGAATCAGAACTAAGGCAAAAAAGAATCCAAAAGAGCCTAGTAAGAAGGAGACAGAAGCAACCAGAAAGAAAAAGTTGGAAGAAATGAGAGAACAAATAAGAAGAGAAGAAGAGGCAAAGCTTGAGCAAAAAATTAAAAAAAATGCAGTTGGAAGAGGAGAGGCTCCTGGCTAAAACAAAAGGCAAAAGAACTCGGAGGGACCCTACCCCCGAGCTCATTTCTTATGACGAAGAGGACGGCAGAAGGATCTAAAAGACATGATCTATGAGCTCCAGAGAAAAATGGAAAAAGATTTCGGGTTGGAAGTTGGGGAGACCCTCATGCCCTTCAGTCACTCCCTAGAAGCCATCCCTCGACAGAAAAATCTCAAGCATTACAACTTTGACTCTTTCAATGGATTGGGGGATCCGGAAGAGCACCTCAACTACTTCGAATAGATAGCTCAGATATATTACTACAACGACCTAACCAAATCCATATTCTTCGCCTCGACCCTCAAAGGGGGGCTCAAAGATGGTTCAGCAGGATCCCATCGAGAAGCATTCACTCCTGGAAAGAATTCAGAGGAGCCTTCCTTAGAAGATTCAGAGCCAATAAGACACATGAAATACACATATGTCACCTGGAAACAATCCGCCAATATGATAATGAAGCACTCTTACCTTATATGCGGAGATTCCAAGAAGTCATCAACAAAGTCTCGAACCTTGATGAGAGGGAGGCTCTAAGCATATTTCGAAGGAACCTGGATCCGGAACACAATGAGAGGTATATTGTAGAGCTGATAAACAAAGAGCCATAAAGCCTAGCTGCGGCCTACTCTATGGTGGCCAGGTTCATAAAGGAGACAGATGTCCTTCAGGCGATGAGAATGACTCAGAATGGAGGATCCAGGAACAAATCTTCTGATGACCGACCGAAAGGGGTTACCATCAGGAGAAAAAGTTCAAACAAAGCAACCAAACCCAGCAGACCAATGTTGTGCAAAACACTCCAATATTTGAAAGACTAGGTCCTAAGACAGAATCTAAAAGCGATCCCGGTCCACCTAGGCAAGCCAGAGAGCCTAGGCAAGAGCCAGACTAGACACCACTAAACAGGACCCGAGAAGAAATACTGAAGGAGATCAAGGGAAAGCCATTCTATTATCCTCCAAAGCCCATGCAAACTCCCCCGGAAAGCAGACCTTATAACAGGCAATGCGACTATCATGAAACCCACGGACACAAAACTTAAAATTGTCTCTCTCTCAAATACTTCATTAAAGATCAAGTTAAGAAGGGCAACCTGAATCAGTACATATCCCAGGAGACAAATCAGAGAGAAGAAAGGCAAAGGAAAGGTAAGAATGTAGTAAATGTGGTCTTATGAGGGTCACACACTCCCCCTAGGAGCCCGGGCTCAGGAGATGAGGTATTCTCCGTCCAATCCAACCCGGAGATGATGATCTCGTTCAGCAGTAAGGATTATGAAGGGGTCAACCCGAATCACAACGAAGCCTTGGTGGTAAAACTTGATATTTTTGACAACGAAGTAAGAAGGATGCTGATAGATAATGGATCTTCAGTAAACATACTTTTCAAGCATACTGTGGACCTGATGAAGCTTGGGAGCGTACGCTCCAATGAATGCCAAGAGGACCCTCTGTATGGGTTCGGAAATAACTTGATCCCCATCCAGGGAACCTTATACTTGCCAGTGATATTTGGATCGGCCCCAAACCAAGTTACCCATGTGATAAAGTTCTACGTGATCAATACTCCCTCATCATACAACGGTATAATCGGGTGCTCAGCCCTCACCAGGATCCAAGCAATCACCTCCATATCACACCTGAAAATCAAATTCCCAACACCAACCGGGGTAGGAGAAATCAAGGGAGACTATGAGGTAGTTGAAAGATGTTATAGCCAAGCTCTGGTAATGGCTGAAACTCATCAGGACAACAAGAGAAAGGCCATGGTACTTCGGAAACAGCAAAGTATTAAGAAACATTGCCCCCACTCAAGGGATGATGCGAGAAAAGAAGTTCAAATCATAGAGTACCTCCCAGATCCAAAAGCAACCAAACCAAGTTCGAAAGAGCAAAAAAGCAACCAAGTCACAGAAGAGTTTGAATTAAGCCTAGGCCTCAGCCAGGCTAACCCTACTGTGCAAGCAACCAACCCTGAAGCAGGTACAGGGCAAAGCAACCACAAAGAGATGATATCCCAAGGTCAAATCTATATGAAGAAGAATACAGAGGCCCGGATCCAACAGTTGGTATCAAATATGGATCAATCCAAGATAGAGGCTGTTGTAGAACCAAAAACAATTTTGCTCAATGCAAGCGATCCTTCTAAGAAGGTAAAGATAGGATCCGGGCTCGAGGTTAGTTTCAGGAAAGATCTAATATCACTACTCCAAGGGTACTATGATATATTTGCCTGGACCTCAAGAGACATGCTCGGGTTGGATGAATCCATAGCAATGCATAGCTTGGACGTTAACCCGGAGAGGAAACCAGTCAAGCAAAAGAGAAGAAATTTTGCCCCAGAGAGGCAGAAAGCAATAGATGAAGAAATTGAGAAACTACTCAAAGCTGGGATAATATGCGAAGTCAAGTACCCAGAATGGTTAGCAAATGTTGTGATGGTGAAAAAACTAAACGGGAAATGGAGAATGTGTATCGACTATACAGACTTGAACAGTACATGCCCCAAAAACCCTACCCCTTGCCAAATATTGATCAATTGATCGACGCAACATCCGGTCACGTAATGTTGAGTTTCATGGATGCCTACTCGGGGTAAAACCAGATCAAGATGAATCCCAATGACATCCTAAAGACAGCCTTCATTACCCACAGGGCAGTCTATGCCTATGTGATGCTGCCTTTCGGATTGACTAATGTGGGAACAACCTACCAGAGAGCAATGAATAAAATTTTCAAAGACCAGATTGGAAGGAACCTGGAATCCTAAGTCGATGCATGATCGCAAAATCTACAAGCATCCCCAGGCACATAGGAGACCTGAGAGAATACTTTGATAACTTGAGAAAACACTCACACAGGCTCAATCCAAAAAAGTGCACACTCGTAGTAGGGACAGGATAATTTCTTGGATTCATGATAAGCAACCGGGGTATTGAAGCCAAACCAGAAAAGATAAAGGCAATCTAAGAGATGAGGCCTCCCAGAACACAGAAAGATGTGCAGAAGCTAGCAGGGTCACTGGCTGCACTCAGAAGATTCATCTCAAAATTAGCTGAGAGATGCCTACCCTTCTTTGACCTGTTAAGAGGAGAAACCAACAAGAGAGAAGTTAATTGGAGCCCAGAATGCCAAAGCGCATTTGAAGAAATCAAAAGGTACCTTTCTCAACCACCTGTGTTAACCAAAGCCCAACCCGGGGAGCCCCTATCCCTTTACCTATCAGCAGGGACCCTGGTAGTTGGAGCAGCCTTGATCAGGGAATAGAATGGCAAACAGCAACCAGTTTATTATGTGAGCCAAGTGCTAAAAGATGCGGAGACCCGATACCCAAGGCTAGAAAAGTTTGCTTTTTCCTTGGTTACAGCATCTAGAAAGCTCAGGCACTACTTCCAAGGAAGGGAGATACGGGTGGTAACTAACTAACCCTTAAGAAAGATAATACACAAGCCTAATACCTTAGGAAGATTGGTAAATTGGGCAGTCGAGCTGAGTCAATTCAATTTGAGTTTCATTTCAAGAACAACAATCAATGCCCAGGCTCTAGCTGATTTCATCATCAAATGTAAATTCCCGGAAGAAGAGCCCGTGCACATGAACATTGACCCTGAGAGAAACACAGATCAAGAAACAGGAGCCTGGGCTCTCAAAGTTGATGGTTCTTCCACGAATGAAATATCAGGAGTCGGGCTCATCCTAAAGAGCCCAGAAGGATTCACAATCCAAACAACAATCTCCTTTGGCTTTTCAGCAACAAACAACCAAGCGGAATATGAAGCCCTAATCGCAAGATTGAAGCTAGCAAAAACCCTTAGGATCCAGGATCTAAAAATCTACAGCGACTCACAGATCGTAGTAAAACAAACAAACGCGAGTACATAGCCCAGGATCCAATTCTAGCCAAGTACCAAGCCTTGGTCCAAAGCTACCTCTCCTTGATACCAAAAACTCAAGTCATTCAAATCTGTAGAGAGGAGAATTCAGAGGCTGATACACTATCTAAACTTGTGTAAAATTCATCAGACCTGGATTGCTCCGTCTACTTTGAAGAATTGCAGAAACCAAGCATAGAATCTGAAGAGGTCATGGAAATAGACAACAGCCCGAATTGGATGACTCCATTTATAAACTACCTGGAGAAGGGAGAACTCCCGGAAGATAAAGGGAAGGCTCAAAGGTTAAAAGCCAAAGCTACAAAATTCTTCATCGAAGAGGGTATACTCTATCGCCGGACCTTTTCCTCCCCAATCCTGAAGTGCATAGGCCCAGGGGAGGCACAGTACTGTCTTATGGAAGTTCATGAAGGAATATGCGGGGATCATATGCCCGTAAAGGCCCTAGCTCATAAAATCATAAGATAAGGGTACTACTGGCCTACTATCCACCAGGATGCAATAGAATTCGTGAAAAAATGCAAGGAATGCCAGCTTTTCAGCAATGTGACCCGGATGAGCCCAGTCCTACCTTCTTTAGTGTTGTCACTAATCCCATTTGCTGTATGGGGCATTGATATCATGGGACCCTTCCCCAGGGTCAAAGGAGACTTCAGGTAGTTGTTAGTCTCAATTGATTATATGACAAAATGGGTAGAAGCAAAGGCAATTAGAACAATAAACCAGCAAGATTGTATCAAATTCATGGACGACATGCTTATGAGGTTCGGGATACCGAGAGTACTGGTCTCAGATAATGATCCACAGTTCGTTGGTTCAGAATTTGAATCCTACCTTCAGGAACGGGGTATCCGGCACAAGAAATCATCTTTAGCCTACCCTTAAGGGAATGGCCAAGTTGAAGTAACCAATCGAATACTTCTCTGAGGGATAGAGAAGAGGCTCAGGGAAAGCAAAACCAAATGGCCAGAAGAATTGCCTAACGTACTTTGGGCATATAGAACAAGCCCCCGAACAAGCACATGAGAAACACCTTTCAAACTGGCTTATGAAACTGAAGCTATGCTACCAATTGAAGTAGGATCCCCCTCCCATCGAGCAAACAATTTTGATGAGATAGCAAATGAGGAGTGGCTCAGAACAAATATTGAGCTAATTGATGAAGTCCGAGACCAGGCGGTGGCAAGAATGGAAAAGTATAAGGAGAAAATCAAAGAGCACTTCAGCAAGAAGTCCCGGGTCAAAAACTTTCAAGTTGGAGACTTGGTCCTTCGAGACGCGGAAGCTTCAGATCCCACCAACACTGGGAAGCTAATGCCAAGGTGGGAAGGCCCATATAAAGTCAACGAAGTTCTAAGGCCAGGACCATACAAGCTCATGAACATAGATGAATCTGAGATCCCAAATACCTGGCATGGACTCAGGCTCAGAAAATTTTACCAATAGAAGAAGCAACCAAAAGCAACCAAAACTTGTAGCCTATGGCAAGCAACCAATCTATGATCCTATATTTTGTATGAAGAAAATTTCAAGCCAATGAAAAGAATTTTCCTTTCTTAGAAATTTATTACTTTTAAATTACTAGTACAGAAAGCAAAAAACAATCCGGTTATAGTCTTATAACCGGGTTCGAAGCAAAAAACAAATGTAACCACTATTTGCTTAGAAAAGTTCTAAGTAAATAGAGCAATCATCAATCCGGATACGGTATCACACCCGGATTGAAAGCAAATTCAGAAGCAAAAAAGCAACCCGGATAAGCATTTGAATCCGGGTTGAATACAACCATTATGTACTCGGATTATTTTCTAAGTACATAAAGCAAATAAGCAAACGTCAATCCAGGTTGTTATCATACCCGGATTGAAAGCAAATTCAAAAGCAAAAAATCAACCTGGATAAGCATTCAAATCCGGGTCGAATACAACCATTATGTACTCGGATTATTTTCTAAGTACATAAAGCAAATAAGAAAACGACAATCCGGGTTAGTATCATACCCGGATTGAAAGCAAATTCAAAAGCAAAAAATTAACCCGGATAAGCATTCGAACCCGGGTTGAATACAACCATTATGAACTCGGATTATTTTCTAAGTACATAAGTAAATAAGCAAACATCAATCCGGTTTGGTATCATACCCGGATTAAAAGCAAATTCAAAAGCAAAAATAAACCCAGATAAACATTCGAATCCGGGTTCAAAACAAACATTACGTACTAAGAATACTTTCTAAGTACATAAGACAAGCAAACATTAATCCAGATTGAAAGCAATTTCAAAAGCAAATATCAAAAATGATAAGCACTCGAATCCAGATTGATTTACCATAAGAAAAGCGAAGTCAACCCAGATAAGGCTCCATACCCGGAACAACCCGGATATAAACCTAATCTGGGTTGGGGGCCATAACCACAACCCGGATCAGGATTTGTGTAATTGAGCCAGGATCCGGATTGCTCATAAAAGCAAAAACTTCCGGATAAAGTGTCCCACCTGGACCGAAAGACAAGCAAATATTTTCTATGATGGAAGAAAAGGACAAGGAAACAGAATTAAAACTTAAAGCAAGGTCCGGATTGCCATCAATCCGGAACAAATCCAAACATTACAAATTGTTCAAGTCAAAGTGTGACAATCAGGAATCCTAGAAAAAGGGAAATTACAGGGGCTGGGCCCGAGAAGCTTAGCAAAGCTGGTCCAGATCTAGAGGAAGCTGGGGCAGGGGCCGTCAGAGGGTTTCGGTTCCCCCTTATCCTGCTCCACTGTAGCCTTCGCAGCCAAAAACTCCTGGATGAAGCTCTCCCAGGATGCCAAGGGGTCGGTCTTGATGTGACGTTCGGAAATGACCCAGGATCTGCGGACCTCAGGCACCCCGGCCTGGGCAACCTCGAAGTCATATACATCACTGGCCTTGAATTCGACAATTAAAGCTTCCTTATTCAAGTCTTCCTTGGCAGCAAGTTCAGCTTTCAGCCTCTCCACCTCCTTGGCAAGCCCCTCAGCCCGGTCATCTGCATCCTTCAACTTCTCATTTAACCCGGATTCAACAGTCCGAAAGCTCTCCCGGGCCTCCTCCAGCTCGCCCTGTAAACTATCAGCCAGTATCTTCTCAATATTAGTCCGGTTGTTGGCCTCCCAGATCTCCTTAAAAGCAATATCTGAGCAGATAGATATGGCACTCCCGAGCTGAGAAAAGATAAAAAAGAAATTAAGTACAAAATAAAATGGGGGGCACAACCCGGAACTAAAGCCATGGAAGTTTAATTACCTGCCCCCAATGGCCGGTTACCCTCTTCAAGGAAGCAGCCATGTTGTACCGTTCAACTTCCTCCCAGTCTTCCTCAGAGGGAATGCTAGACTTAAACCTGACTAGATCAACCATGATCTTGGTCCCTATCTTGACAGCCCCCCATCCGGACCCTTCCCATCCAAGTCACATACGACCCGGTCAGTGACAACAGCTTTGCCGCGGGGAGGCTTACCCGGGGTCGACTTCCTCTTCTTTGAAGGAGGGTCCTCCTCAGAAATCTCCTGGACATCCGGATCGGCCACGTTCTGGGGGGCAGAAGACTCGGCCACACCCTCAGCATCCGTAGATCCGGATCCGGTCCCGAGAGCCCTCTTTGTTGTCTTATAAGCCATGCCCAGAGAGTTGAAAGCTGCTGCATAAGCTGAAGAAGACATTATAGCCCTGAATGAAGGATTGTATGTTGGATTTTAAACGCAGCGGGGCATGACAAAATACTTTTACACATACAAAATCTAAATAAAAGCATATAGATCATGAATAAAAATTCAAGGGATCGAATCTAACCTTTTAAAATAATTCGGAGACAACGATCAGAGATCCTTAGAAGTTGCTCCTCAAGTGTGAAGCACTCCACCGGTATCCACCAAGAAAACGATGTTAAGGAGGAGGAAGGAGGTGGAGAGAATTGGGTTTTCCAAACTTTTTGGGTTTTCGGGTTCTGAGGTTGGAATAAAATTAGGGTCTATAATAGTGTATTTATAGGCAAAATTTTCAGCTGAAATTTTCCCATAAATATTATTATTATCCCATTTATTATTCTCATTAATAATTAAAACACCTTTTAATCATTAATCAATTTTCTAAACACTTTAGAAATAATTCTCTCTCTTGATTTAATTTCCAAAAATTAAATCCTTTAATTAATAATATTAAGAACTTTTCTTAATTAATTTATAATCAATTAAATCTCATTTAATCAATTAGTAAATTTGGCAATTAATTATTTATTTCACAAATAAATAATTATTTAGCCATTATTAATTAATTCCTCCACCATTAAATCATTCTCTTTTTATGGTGTGACCCTGTAGGTTCAATATTAAGCCGGTAGTAGAAATAAATAATAATAAAACTATTTTATCATTATTTATATAAATTCTCTAATTTATTAAATATGATTAATTAATCACATTTATTCTACATCGTGAGGGATACTTCTCAGCATATCGCGACTATCCGGATAATATGAATTCACTGCTTAAAATACCAAGAACCTATTCAGTGAATAGTTACCGTACAATAAACTCCTTCTACCCTACAATGTCCCGATTAAATACAAGGCATGGATATTGTGTCAAGCCTATCTAATTCAATCACTTGCTTACCATTTACTATGCGTAGTTCTATGCAAATTAGAAACTCCTTTCTAGTTTCATTCACTCTGGCCAGAGATTCCTGAACTAGCATAAGTGGATCAGGCTTGAACATTCGCTTCCTTCACTGGAAGGGGTAGATCATTTATTGATCATACACTATCTTCGTGTACAAATTCTTATACCCAGAAGAGCCCTAATAATTGTCCCTGGAGACTAAGAACTAAACCAAAGCATAGTTCAGTGTACACAAGATGACTATGATGACCTCAATCTAAGGATACTTGTACAACTATCACTATGTGAACAACTGCTGACACGTGAGTGAACTCCATTAGTTGTTCAGCTGTGCGAGTCAATGACGACTCTTTCAGAAAAACGAAGTTCTTAAAGTTATTTTCAGTGAACTTATTCTATAATAAGCACCTACATACTAGCTATAGTGTCACCACACAAATGTCTATGAGAACAGACATCCTTCATAATGAAGCAAACATAGTATGTACCGATCTTTGCGGATTATTAATTACCAGTTAGTAATCCTATGACCAGGAACTATTTAAGTTTAGAGTTATCATCTTTTTAGGTCTCACTATTATGATCTCATCATAATCCATAAAAAGCTTTACTCTAAACTATGGTATATCTTATTTAAACACTTAAATAGATAAAGCCCGTAATAAAAACAAAACAAGTCTTTTATTAATATCAATGAAATCAAAACAGATTACATAAAAGTTATTCCTAAATCCCTATACATGATTGGACTTAGGACATATTCCTTTTAATCTCCCACTTGTACTAAAGCCAATCACTCTGGTATCTAATACCCATCTTGTCTTTATGACGATCAAAGTGACTTTCATAAAGTAGCTTTGTGAGTGGGTCTGCTATGTTGTTATGTGTGTCAACTCTAATTCAATACAATACAAGAAATGTTACCACGCTCCCACTAACCCTTTTGTAGACGCATGGTTCATCTATGTTTTTTGATAAAATCAAACTCTTTGATTGTCTCATCAAAACAAATGTTCCATCTTTCGAGAAGCTTGCTTTAAACCACATATGGTTCGCAGCAGCTTACACACTAGGTTTTCATTTCCCTTGGAAAGAAAACCATCTGGCTATTTGCCATATCACATAGTCGTAGTAAGCAGCATTCACAAGCAAAATCCGAACCGATTTTAACAAGGCTACAGGTAAAAGGTTTCATCAAAGTCAATCCATTGCCTTTGTTTGAATCCTTTTGCCAAAAGCCTGGCCTTAAAGGTCTCCACCTGGCCATCTGCTATAATCTATCTTTTGTATACCGTATACATAGATTCCATTCCGGATTTCATGGCACTATGCTATTTCTCTGAGTCAACACTACTCATAGCCTCATTATAGGTTATAGGGTCGTCATCATCAATGATCAATAACTCATTGTCATTCTCAATGACAAGGCTATAATACCTCTCAGGTTGGCGAGACACTCTCCCTGATCTATGAATGGGCTGTTCCACAAAAGGTTGTTCAGTCAGAACAGGTGTTTCCACTTGATCCGTAGTAGTTTGTTCTTCTTGAACTTCATCAAGTTCAATTTTGCTCCCACTGTTTCCTTCAAGGATAAACTCCTTTTCCAAGAAGGTAGCATGTCTGGAGACAAACACCCGATGATCGGTGCAAAAGTAATACCCTAAAGTCTCTTTAGGATATCCCACAAAACTACATTTTCCGGATCGATATTCCAGCTTATCTGGGTCAACTTTCTTGACATAAGCTGGACATCCCCAAATCTTAACGTGTTTAAGACTCGGTTTCCTTTCTTTTCATATCTCATACGAAGTTTGAGGAACAGATTTTGGAAATCACCTTATTCAGTAAATATGCTGAGGTTTCCAATGCATAACCCCATAGGAATACTGGAAGATTTGCATAGCTCATAATGGACCGAACTATGTTTAACAAAGTTCGATTTCTCCTTTCAGATACCAATCTGGAGGAGTCCACTAGGAGATTATACCATTTACTTTGAGATAATCTAGAAACACTCCATCAAAGTATTCACCACCTCGATCTGATCGAAGAGTTATAATACTATATTTGGTTGTTTCTCCACTTCATACTTATATTCTTTGAACTTTTCAAAGGCCTCAGACTTGTGTTTCATCAAACACATATCCGAATCCAGATCTATCATCTATGAAAGTAATGAAGTATGAAAATCTACCCATGACTTGCGTAGACATTGGTCCACATACATCTGTGTGTACCATTCCTAGCAAATCTGCAGCCCTCTCTCCATGTCCACTAAATGGAGACTGCAGTGCCACAATGAAGTGAGATTTTCATCATCCCTTTTCTTTTATTAGTTTGTTCAATCTGAAGTAAACTATGTCACATTTATACAGACCATTATTTAAAGTACGACGTCCATAAAGAATATTATCTCTAAGAATAGAACATTCATTATTCTCAATAATAAATGAAAATCCAGCCAAGTCTAACATGGGAATAATATTCCTCACAATCGAGGGAACAAAATAACAATTATTTAAAATAATAGTCTTGCCCGTAGGCCTATGTAAATGAAATGATTCTACATCTACAGCAGCAACTCTTGCTCCATTTCCATCAGTAGAATCACCTCCTCTTCCTCAAGAATCCTACTTCTCCTAGGTCCCTGCAACGAATTGCAGATGTCAGAACCATAGGCGGTATCTAATACCCAAGTAGAAATTTGGCTTAATGACATATTCACTTCTATCATGAACATACCTGAATCAGAAGCGACAGTCTCACTACCCTTCTTCTTCTTCAATTCTGCAAGGTAAACCTTGCAGTTACTCTTCCAGTGCCCCACCTTGTTACAGTGAAAGCAAACAACTTTGCTCTTGGGGTCTTCAGCTTTTGGTGGAATCGGCATTTTCTCACCTACTTTCTTCTTCTTGGAAGAGTTCCTCTTCCTTTTCTTAGGATTGGAACCTTCACCAATTAGAAGAACAGAACTCTTCTTAGGGGAAAAATTCGATTCCGCAGTCTTCAACATGTTGTGGAGTTCAGGCAGGCTGACATCCAACTTATTCATGTGAAAGTTCACAATAAACTGCGAGAACGAACTCGGAAGTGATTGCAAGACCAAGTCTTGGCTCAGCTCCCCATCCATGGCAAAACCAAGGTTTCCAAGATGTTCAACCAAATTGATCATCTTAAGTACATGGTCATTCACAGATGATCCCTCAGACATCCTAAAACCGAACAGCTCCTTCGATATCTCATATCGAGCTGTCCTCCCTGCCACATCATACAACTCTTGTAGATGCATTAGGATAGTGTGAACATCCATATGCTCATGTTGCTTCTGTAGCTCAATGTTCATGGAAGCTAGCATGATGCATTGAGCAACATTTGCATCATCTATCCACTTACGATACACAACATGTTCATCATTATGTGCATCACTAGCAGGTTCAGTAGGCTTAGGTGAGTCAATCACGTATTCCAGCTTCTCAATCCTGAGAACAATTCTCAAGTTTCGAAGCCAGTCAGCATAATTAGGACCAGTCAATTTGTGAGCATCTAGTATGCTCCTGAGTGATAGTGCAGAAGATATAACGTAAAAAGTAAATCTGTAAATGATAAACACATAACAACACTTAGCAAATATTCGATTTCATTTCAAAACACTATATGAATCGGGTCTTTATTCATAAGTGGCTCCCACTGGTTTTCCTAATTTATTCAACCCCCTACATGAAAAATTAAGCATTCATAATGCTAGTGGGAATAGGGATCCTACATTCCATTACACAACCCCGGCTGTGGCACGAAACGCCATGTAATGTTCAATAGGCAGACAACTCTTGTCAATTATATCTAATGTTATTCCCTAATCAAACTTTAGCCTCTTCAATAATTGAGTCACGGCTTTGGCACGACAAACTCAATATTCTAAGTCAAGTCTAACCCAATATTCCGTACAATTGAATCAGTCCCCAAAGGCCCACGGCTGAGGCACGTAACGAACTTTAGATTCTTATTCAATGTACACATCTCTATGTAATAGACACGTATTTCTTATTTCGAAATCAAAGCCCTCGGCTGTGGCATGAAACGACAATAATTCAAAAATAAGAACTACTTTCTACCATGTTGGAAGGCTATGACCGACACAAGCCCGTTGTATCATTGGCCAATTACTACTTGATATTATTTAATTTTAGAGGGATTATATTACGTTACAATCATAATCATATTATAAAGAGATTCTTCATTTTAAATTAAATATTTCAAATCAATAATCAATAATCAGATGATTCCCAGATCGGGTGGAGCATTGTCAAGAGGCGTCACTTAATAACCCTTTCTTACAGATAGAAATCTGTTGTTGACAGAATCATCCTTTCTCTCATATCGAAAATTCATATTCAATTACGTGTTTCATAAACACAAGAATCTCATGATTGTATTCATAATATTATTATTAAGTTTATGAAACAATTTCACTATACTAGGTTGTCTAACAAACACCTTATGTTTATTTAAGCTCACCTAAATCTATCATCGCATGATAAACTAAGCATATATCACATATGTCAACATGAATAAACATCAAGGTAGGCATGTTACAACATCTAGCACATTAGTCTAAGCATTATACATCTCTATGTATCACATGAAGCATTTAAAAGCAATTAAAAACAGTCAAAAACAGCTTTAAAACACTTCATGGAAATATAAACAGTTCAGAACTTTTATATAAACTAAAATTGATCACTCCATTAGATCCGTCTCGAAAAAATGAATCCAACGGTATATTGCACGCCCAAAACGGAGTTACGAAACTCCCAGAAAATCAATTTTAACATCAACAAACGGGCTGTAACGCATTACAGGAACACATTACAATCCCTGTAACGCATTCCGGTGATGCGTTACACACCTTTTAAGCCATTTAAGGGTGTAACGCATTCTTAAGCCATTTAAGGGTGTAACGCATTCCGTGAATGTGTCACAGGTGTGTAACGCATTCCCAGAATGCGTGACACCTCTATTAATTTTTTTTTTGTTTCTTTTTCAGCAGCCGCCAGACAGATTCCTCGATTCCCGTGCCTGACTATCACAATAGTACAGCCGTACCTTTGCTTCCGTGCAGCAGAGTTTGTACAGATAGATAACAGATATATACATACAAATAATTCATATATATATAATTATTTAATTACGAATTTAATTGATATAACTTCAAAAATTCATAATAAAAAATCTATACATCATAAAATTATGAAAAAAATACCCAGACGATCTACAACACTTGTAGAACCCAGATCAACATTCAAAATTATTATGAGAAAAGATTTCTCATCAGAAAAAATTAATCCATGATATAAATTGTAAAAATCATAATTAATTCATACAAGCACATAAAATTCTGAAATTTTTACCACAGATCTATATGCATACAACCTATGCTCTGATACCATTGTTGGATTTTAACGCAGCGGGGGCATGGCAAAACACTTTTACACATACAAAATCCAAATAAAAGCATATAGATCATGAATAAAAATTCAAGGGATCGAATCTAACCTTTTAAAATAATTCGGAGATAACGATCAGAGATCCTTAGCAGTTGCTCCTCAAGTGTGAAGCACTCCACCGGTATCCACCAAGAAAACAATGTTAAGGAGGAGGAAGGAGGTGGAGGGAATTGGGTTTTCCAAACTTTTTGGGTTTTCGGTTTCTGAGGTTGGAATAAAATTAGGGTCTATAATAGTGTATTTTTAGGCAAAATTTTCAGCTGAAATTTTCCCATAAATATTATTATTATTATCCCATTTATTATTCTCATTAATAATTAAAACACCTTTTAATTATTAATCAATTTTCTAAACACTTTAGAAATAATTCTCTCTCTTGATTTAATTTCCAAAAATTAAATCCTTTAATTAATAATATTAAGAACTTTTCTTAATTAATTTATAATCAATTAAATCTCATTTAATCAATTATTAAATTTGCCAATTAATTATTTATTTCACAAATAAATAATTATTTAGACATTATTAATTAATTCCTCCACCATTAAATCATTCTCTTTTTATGGTGTGACCCTGTAGGTTCAATATTAAGCCGGTAGTAGAAATAAATAATAATAAAACTATTTTATCATTATTTATATAAATTCTCTAATTTATTAAATATGATTAATTAATCACATTTATTCTACATCGTGAGGGATACTTCTCAGCATATCGCGACTATCCGAATAATATGAATTCACTGCTTAGAATACCAAGAACCTATTCAGTGAATAGTTACCGTACAATAAACTCCTTCTACCCTACAATGTTCCGATTAAATACAAGGCATGGATCTCGTGTCAAGCCTATCTAATTCAATCACTTGCTTACCATTTACTATGCGTAGTTCTATGCAAATTAGAAACTCCTTTCTAATTTCATTCACTCTGGCCAGAGATTCCTGAACTAGCATAAGTGGATCAGCCTTGAACATTCGCTTCCTTCACTGGAAGGGGTAGATCCTTTATTGATCATACACTATCTTCGTGTACAAATTCCTATACCCAGAAGTGCCCTAATAATTGTCCCTCGAGACTAAGAACTAAACCAAAGCATAGTTCAGTGTACACAAGATGACTATGTTGACCTCAAGTCTAAGGATACTTGTACAACTATCACTATGTGAACAACTGTTGACACGTGAGTGAACTCCATCAGTTGTTCAGCTGTGCGAGTCATGTTCAGTGAACTTATTCTATAATAAGCACCTACATAGTAGCTATAGTATCACCACACAAATGTCTATGAGAACAGACATCCTTCATAATAAAGCAAACATAGTATGTACCGATCTTTACGGATTATTAATTACCAGTTAGTAATCCTATGACCAGGAACTATTTAAGTTTAGAGTTATCATCTTTTTAGGTCTCACTATTATGATCTCATCATAATCCATAAAAAGCTTTACTCTAAACTATGGTATATCTTATTTAAACACTTAAATAGATAAAGCCCGTAATAAAAACAAAACAAGTCTTTTATTAATATCAATGAAATCAAAACAGATTACATAAAAGTTATTCCTAAATCCTTATACATGATTGGACTTAGGACATATTCCTTTCATTGTAATGCGGCAAACCTGCAATGGATGAAAAGAGAACTGTCAGGACAGAGGGTAAATATACTGGACCAAGCAACCAAAACTGGAAAGCAAGTACTACAGGAACCCGGACCAAAGCAAATACTGCAGAAAACCCGGGTTAAGGGACAACAAACAAGGCCGGGATCCAGATCATCAAGTAAAAAAGCAAACTACACTTTGATCCGGATCATAGGCAAACATTTTATGCAAACAAATTACAAGTAAAAAAGCTAACTAGACACTGATCCGGATTGGAGACAACCATCTTATGCAGAGAGACATGAAAGCAAACAGGACTTTGAACCGGATCAACAAGCAAAGCAAGAGACTCGGATCAAAGGCAATCATTATATCAAAACGAATTAAGGCAAATCAAAAAAGACCAAAAATCCGGGTCGACAAGAAAGGAAAAACCTGGATCAGTGAGGAACTTACATCCAAGTTGGAACAACAATTTGTGATTCATAAAAGTATCCCGGGTTGGCTGGAACCCGAGACTACCACAAAATTTCCTCATTTGATCAACAGCCTCCCCTTCTAGGATTTCCAGATTGAACTTTGTTTGAACTTCCCCAGTGGTGAAATAAGGGTGGAACTCCAGGTCGAAGCCTTTCAACATTAAAATCTCCCCGTTCCAATGTTTCAACGAGGTCTGGTGCATCACCGGTTTGGACCTACCCGGACCGAAGCCACACTCGGCTTCCCGGAACCTAAGCCCGTAGAAGGGTTTCTGGCTCGATCTAGAAAGATGGAAAATCTGATGGAACAATTTGAAAGTGGGCAGGAGCCCGGTCTTGTTACAGCAAGCTATGGACCAGGTCATAGACTTAATGCCGTTTGGGGTTATTTGTATTGGGGATATCTTGAAGACGTACTTGCACAGATGTTTGATGAATATGTGGCAGCGAGGGCTCCACCCGGATCTTAAGTGCTCCAGCCACACCGGAACGAAGCCATCTGAGGGGCGGTGGAAAATCCTCTCATGAGGTTCCGACCACCTCCACGCAATATCAGGAGTTAACTGAAATGCGGCCCAGATTGCTTTGTCCATGTCAACCGGGTCAGCCTCCACATAGAAATCCTTCAATTGGTAGTGATCTCGGCTAATCCCGAACGAAGCAAAAGCATCTTCTAAGGCACCCTTATTATACACTCCTGGGTAGCCATCCTTGTGCCTCTCGTATCTAACCCGGGCATAGTAAATGATATCCTCGAACCCGGTAGGTATCCTGACAAAATGGTATTTAATATCGGACCAACGGCCTTCAGGTGTAAAGATAACCGAGTATTCCGGAAGCCGCTTAAACCGGAAACTAGAGATTGTTCCTACAGACCCAGACCCCTTTTTCACCATCTTGCCCCGGATCTGTTCTCTTCCAAAAGAATCCGGATCACTATCGTCTTCAGAAAAAGATGGGTAGCAGTTAAAAACTCTCCTAGCCCGCTCCTTAATCCGGACCATAAACCTATTAAAATGAAGGTCAGTTAGCCTGGGCCCTACCGATTTTATTTGTTTTGCTAAGCGGTCCAGATCAAGTACGTTATCTTAATTTTAGCATAACCTAATGATCCGGACCACCAATGCAAGTCCAACCCGGAAAAACATCAACGATCCGGATCAAGTTAACTATAAGCCAAAAAATTTGAAAATCATGGACCCAGATCCCGGTGGCAAGCACCCCGATCCGGATCCATAGCAACCAAAAACAGCTAGAAAAGCCCAAGTCATATAATCCTACCCAAATACTTCTCGCGGATCCGGGTCTAATACCCCTTACCCGGATCAAAACCTAAAACCCTAACCCACAAACAGAAATTTTGGGAATCAAAGAGCAAAACACAACAACTTTATAGACACACACGATTTTTCTATCAAGAACACGAAGAATAGATGCAGCAAAACCCCAGAAAAAAACGACAACAAGCACAAAAAAACGAACCAAATGAGCCCCAAAAACTACAAATCTAAGCAAAATAAAACACAAAACAAAACCACAAAGCACAAAACATATCAACAGAGGCAGATTTGTATTTCCAATTCATAAATGGGAGATAAAACTCGAGCATGCAACAATGCAAAGAAAAAGCGCAAGAAAACAAAAAAGAAAAAGCAATAAGAGAAAGGGCTTACAGATTGGTTGAAGACGAGGGCAAATAAAGGCAGAACGGCGGTGGAGAATCAAGTAGCAACCACTTCAAACCTTCGAAGAGAATTGAAAAGAAGAGAGAGAGAGAGAGAGAGAGAGTTTTGGGCTTTCTTTCGGTGGTGAATAAAAATGAATGAGAAAGGGGGAGAGCGGCTTTTTATAGCCCAGGGTAAACGAACAGCCCCTGCTACGTGGCAGGGTTTGGTTGGTCAGCCCAGCAGTTACTAAATGTATATACATTTATATATACATACTTAAATCACATTTAAACCCCATAATCATTATGGGGGCGATTTTATAAGAAAACAACTGCCCAAATTCAAAATTATTGGGGGGAAGAGCCGAAAAACGTTACAAATTCCAAATTCTTTCAGAACCCATATCCCTCGACCCGGATCAATGACCATTACCCAGATCCACCAGATCTGGATTGGACAGCAACCAGGAGCAGAAATTTTTCTAAGGAACTAGAATTCTTCTACCTTAATCGGATTGGAATCTGCTACACCGGCTCCGAATTGGGGGGCAACCAGGAGCAGAAATTTTTCTAAAACGTCGAATCTTATACATTAATCCGGATTGGTATCTACTATACAAGATCTGGATTGGGGGGCAACCATGTGCAGAAATTTTTCTAAGGCACCAAAATTCTACTACCTTAATCCAGATTGGTTTCTACTACACCAGATCCAGATTGGGGGGCAACCAGGTGCAGAAATTTTTCTAAGGCACCAAAATTCTACTACCTTAATCCGGATTGGTCCCTACTACACCATATCTGGATTGGGGGGCAACCAGGAGCAGAAATATTTCTAAAGCGTCGAATCTTCTACATTAATCCGGATTGGCATCTCTATACCAGATCTGGATTGGGGGGCAATCAGGTGTAGAAATTTTTCTAAGGCAACAAAATTCTACTACCATAATCCGGATTGGTCCCTACTACACCAGATCCGGATTGGGGGGCAACCAGGAGCAGAAATTTTTCTAAAGCATCAACTCTTCTACCTTAATCTGGATTGGTCTCTACTACGCCAGATCCAGATTGAGGGGCAACCTAGAGCAGAAATTTATCTAAAGCATCAACTCTTTCACCTTAATCTGGATTGGTATCTACTACTCCAGATCCGGATTGGGGGCAACCAGGTGCATAAATTTTTCCTAAAGCAGCCAAGTTTTACTACCTTAATCCGGATCTATCCACTCAACAGCAGACCCGGATTGGGGGCCAACAGATTGACAGAATTTTTCTCCTAAGGCAACAGCTATGTGATTCTACTCTACTCCCTCATACAGAAAATCTGCATAATGGAGTGGGGGACGAATGATAGGGTATAAGAGACCCGGCTAGGATTCAACCTGGATCTAATTGATATCAGGATCGATCGATGGACCAAGACCCCCCCCTCTCCCAGAACAATCAAGTGGAGAGACCAGGCCCGGGGTCATCCCACGACCCGGATCCGGATCCAACCCGAGACCTGGACCATCTGCCTACCTGGATCCGGATCAGGGCCAAGGTCACCATAAGGGGGGTCCCAGCAAATACATGCACATTCCACAACCCGCCAAAGAAGGGTACGTGGGCACATGACGATGACAGCTATCAACAACCAACACACCAGACAAGCACGACGCGTATCAGAAGGCCGTTAGGACACCATGGAGGTGGTCCTCCCCTGGACACGTGTAAGCAATCCACCCAAGTCAGGCGTCCTCTGCTCCCAAGATCGAACGGCCCTGATTTAGAGGTAACAACCACTAAACTCTACCTTTGGGCTATATATACCCCCAAGGGTGAAGGGTCTAGGGGTTAGAAAAATATTCACACTTTTGCACACTCACTCTCTCATATCCATACACACACAGTAACCTCTCTATTACATACATACATCTTCATCTCCTCCAAAATCCTGTTCTTATTCTTACACCGGAGGCGCCGTGAGAGCCAAACCCCCTTCCGGTGTTGTTTTGCAGATACCTAACCCGCAGCTACACCTCATTTGCACCCAGAAGGTTCAGGAAGGGCGTCGGACGGAGCCGGAGTTATCACCACTGTTTTGGTGATGGGTTATAGGGGGTGGCCAGGGTGACAATAAGAAGGAAGAGTGACAATAAAACACAAATAAGTCCTAACTTGAGAATTTTATGATAATTTGTTACAAAGAGGAAATATTTGATTAGAGTATTATATAATTAAATGAACTTGATGTTGATAGTCTTAAAAATTGGTAAAAAGAATGTAAAGAGAAATTTTGGATTTTTTTATAAAATAGTGGAAAAATTATATTTTGAAAAGAATGATTCTATATGATTGGAGAATTTTATAACTACTTAATAATTGTATTCATTTTGACTCCTGTAAAGTTAAAAAAAAAAGGAGTGTACGTTGAATTGTTATTAGGTCTAAAGGCAGTAAATTATAGGTTTTTTTTTCAAATTTGAACCAAGAATCGGTTTTTTTTCTTGATTGGACGTTATCATTTAGAAAAATACTAAAAACATGATAATTCGCCTGAATTAGAAAATTTTGTTTCCAATCACGTTCTATACATGTTGTACATGGGCCTGCAGCAGAGTAGACCGTTATCTAGAAAATATTCTCCTATAAAAATAAAAATATTTTAAGTTGCCTGAAATAAAAAATAAAAAAATACAGAAATATTAGGTCCATCTGTGGGGACGATCCAGAAGGAGGTTTGAGGGTACTAAGTAACACCTACCCCTTCTCAGTGGTTTTTAAGATGTCACTGTCACTTATCAGCTGAGTCAATTATGGTTAATCATGAAGTACTCCTACCACCTAAATTTTGCAACACGGACACTTAATAAAGAATAAGAGGCTGCTTGACCAAAAAAATGGATTACATGAAGTTTTCATAACACAAATGATTATTAAGAAAAGTTGAAAACACGTTGCCTTTCATTTTCTGTCAGATACATCTATGAATGATTAGAACTTATCTCATTATTGTTGGTTAAAAAACATTTTAATTTCTCAGAAAATTAGAAGTTTGGTTGTTATTTTTTAGAGATTTTAGCGCAAAAGAAATTATGTCTTTTTCAATTTTAAGAAATTATGTCTTTTCAATTTTAAGAAATTATTGTTTTTTCCTAATAATTTAGCCATTTGTTAATACCACACTGCTAAACTTAGATTTAGATTACATATCACTTGACTATTTTGTTGTTCGATAAATTAGAATACAAAAAGCATCTAGCAGTTATTATTGGAGAGAACGTGCATTTAATTATATAAAACAAAATAAACTAGTTAGCCTCTATAGTAATGTATTAAATTATAATTTAAAAAAAATAATTATAACTTATAAGTTATGATTTACCAAATACATTAACAACTCCCTAAATAATTTATAAGTTATGAGATTCATATCACTCACTTATAAAATACTTTTGAACTTTAAGCTAAGTTACATTTTTTAAGATATGTCAAACGGGCCAAATATCTGCCCCACTTCTATCTTTCTTTTTTTTTTCTCTCTTTATCTTCAAAAAAATGTGATTTTTAGCCTTATGCCCCAATTCTTTAACCATTTTTTGGCTATCATGTGAATTTTCATGTTAACGTGTTTGTATCTTTATTTGAAAGTTGGAATGTCATGGAATCTCAAGATGGACGCTCAATATTTATGTTTGTACGTGTATATAAAATATGGGATAAACTGGAATATAAAAAATATCTTACTGTATTGGACATGCACTCCATTAACAAATCAATATTTATTTATGTATATAAAATATGGAATAAATTGGAATACAAACACTTCGTTAACAAATACATTAGGGCCGTTTCGATGACTACTTAACTTTAAATTTTCCTGAATGTAAAAGAGTTAGGGTGTTTAATTTGTTATATTTTAAATTGGACCAACAAAATTTGAAGTTCCAAGTTTTGTAATTATCATAAAATATATAAGAATTTAGTTACCATGTTAATTACCACGAGTTACATAATTATTTAAATATAAAATCATTAACTACTTATCAAAAATTATTAACTACTTACCAAAATGAACAATACAATCTTTAATTACATGGTAACAAAACAAACACAACCATTTTATTTACCATAAAACCTGTGGTTTTCAAGTTTCTTAAGTAACTATAAAATTGACCAAAAAAAACCACTCCTAGGCCTAGAACAATATGCATAAAATAATCAATGTAGGAAATGTAGGATTTACAAATATATTAAAATTAATCATTACTAATAATAAATTTCATGCCCATAATTAATTCTATAATTTCATTCACTACTAACTAGCCAACTACCTAATTATCAAATTATAATTTTATTTCAATAATTAATTTAAACATCTAATAAATAAATATAGTCAAATAAGAAATATGTGAAGTATAATATCAAACATTTCATAATACTAAATAAGTGAACTCCGATTATATCACTTATATATCAATTTTTCATATACAAGTCTATAATATCAAATTAAACACTCAACACTCGTAACTTAAATTTATGTAAATATAAATAGAATTATATCTATACACAAAATTCATTTTTAATCACGACCAAAATAAAATTAAAACTAAACCAACATAGTTAGTTATATTATCAAAAGTGTTGTTGGTAGTCTGTCACTCTATTTTGTTCATCGTCTACATTTATAATTATATTTAGAATAAAATATTATTATAATCGATTAATATTCACAATATATTTACAAAAATACAAATATAACTAAATTTCTATAAAAGTAATATATACAATATATTCACTAGGGCAAAAAAATAAACTATTGTACCATGCAAAACAAATTTAAAATAGTAAAACAATTGTTTGGTATGTATATAATGGCCCAGAAAAATAAAATAATATGTACTACTAAAATTGAAAAAAAACTTAATGTAATTAGTCAAATTTGCTGCATCATGATATAACAAAATAACAAATACTATGTTAAAAAATTATATTATTGATCTATTTAAAACAATTGATATATAATTTTCTCTTAGACATGGTTTTACATAAAATAATATAGCCTAAAATAAAATAATATTTAATTGGCCACAAATAAAATTAAAAAGTAAATCAATATAATTAGATTTGGTTGATATAAAGTTACGAGTTTTCTTCTCTATAATATTTATAATATATTATTTGAAAATAGAGATAATTAATTATTTTGTATAATAGCTTGTTCACCAAAATACTATACTCTGTGCGTCCATATTCGGGGTTCACTAAATAATTTTAAATATTTTTTTAAAAATAAAAGTATAATATTTAAATTTTTATATAGATTTTTTTAAAAAAATATAAAATTATATTTTATAGTAACTTTAAAATGTGTGCCCAGTATTAAGAAAAAGTATGTAAATATTACACTAGGAGTATACTATTATGCAAGCTAAAAAATCAAGATCCGTTTTTGATTGAAGCATTTGCTTCATGTTTCTTGAGATTTTTTCTCAACTTTTCCTCTTTTCTTAGCCTTTTTTTTGAATAGTTTAAATCTGTTCTTGAAGTTTTGGTCGGTTCACGCCATATTTGCATATTGAAGCTTTGTTTTTAGCTTTGTTGGGTTCATTGTTTCATCTTCTTCATGGCTGGTTTGAAACTTCAAGTTCAGATTTGTTTTTCATGTTGGTATATAGAGGTTTCTGTATAGGTGTCTTACATTTCTGTATAGGTGTTTTAGATGTAGGGTTTTAGTATTTTTGTGTAAGGAATGGTTGTGTTTTTTATTCTACTGAAAAAATGATACAAACTTCTCCATTTATAGTAGGAGAATATAAACCATCATACATGAATTAAATGAGATACATCTTTCAAGTTCTATGAATCACAATTAATATAACTTCCCATGTTCTTAGCATTCATTGAATAATGTTCCAGAATTTTCTAGAGTCTAAGAGTTTAGTTTACTTTAATAAATTCCCCCCTTAACTAACTATTTTCGATCCTTCATGCCCATTAGCCTTTTGTAAATATCCAGCAAAGTTTTTGACAATGGTTTGGTGAGCACATCTGCAATTTGATCATGACTAGCAACATGTCGTAGATGCACATTCTTCTCCTTCACATGCTCCCGAATAAAATGGAATCGAACATCAATGTGTTTGCTCCTTTTGTGATGAACTGGATTCTTGGCAAGCTCAATTGCAGATTTGTTGTCAATTCTAATTTCAGTTGATCTTTGCTATGGGATCCTTAATTCACCAAGTAACCTTCTAAGCCATATAGCATGACAAACACAATAAGAGGATGAGACATATTCTGCCTCACAAGTTGATAATGAAACTATAGGTTGCTTCTTAAAATACCACGTAAATGATGTTTCTCCCATAAAAAATAAGTATCCAGGCGTGCTTTTATGATCATCCTCATCTCCACACCAATCACTATCAGAGTATCCCACCAAATTGTAGTCTGTTGTACTAGAATAAAACAATCCCAATGACTTTGTTCCTTGAATGTATCTCAGAATCTTTTTAATTGCTTTCCAGTGTGACTGCTTTGGGTCCTCCATGTATCTGCTTACAATACCAACACAATATGTAATCTCAAGTCTAGTACATGTAAGGTATCTTAAGCTAAGGCAGATGCATTATCAAAGTTTGCTGATACATTATATGATAGGGATAAATAAATCCTGATTGTGTAATTAAATATTACATTAATTATACATGATTTGGGCTGCTAGGCCCAATAAGAAGATGTATGCCATTCAGACCAAAAAGGTTAACACATTGATCAGGCCTGATGGACCAGATCAGGCTTGATGGAACAAAGAAGGCCCAAAAACCCTGAATATTAATTAATTTCTTAATTAATTAATAAGGGAAAAATCAGCTATTGAGAAGAGTCCCAATAAGGACATAAATCCTTGCAGATTAGCCTCTAAGGGACCTAGAAGGATAAGGAATCAGTTTCCTTCTATTTAGGACTCCAAAGTCCATTCTAATTTTGAGACTTGGCTACCAAGTCTCCTATACCAAGTCAAATTCAAGGACCACCAATATCTATATAAGGGGCCTTACCCCAAAAATCAGAACTACGTTTTTTGGCTTAATTCTCTAATTCACAGAGATACGTAGGCATCTCGTAAAGGCAGAGTTAAGCTACGAAACACGAGAGCAGCTATTAAAGGCCTTGAGCTCCCGAACCTTAGTAATAACCTTAGTTTTTTATCCACAATATTTGGCGCCGCCTGTGGGAAGGCACAACAACAATCATGGCGAAAACACGGAGAACAGTTAGAGCCCTTGAAGGAGGAACACCAACGGGGACAACCCAAGTGATTTCTTCAACTATGGAGGTACCTCCTCATTCAACCTATGCAACCACGCAAGGAGAAGCCCAGATAGGGGCAACTGAACCTCAGCCACAAGGGACGATTCCCTCGGCTACTCAAGGTACGAATTCCCAAGTTCAACAACTACATGCACCTATGAATTCTCGACCCATCGGGTAAGAATATTCAACTGTTGTGACTACTAACCCCCCTTATTGGATACCCCTTTACCCCGAGGTTGGAGGAAGTGGACATGCTAGACGGAGTGAAGCGCGAGGGCGATCGTCCCCATACATACGAGGTTTGGCTCCTATCCTTAAGGATCAGGAATTTTCTGGTCCATACACTGAGAGAGACTCCGAATCTTCGGATGATGATTTAGCCCCAAGAAGGAGACCTGCTGGAAAAGAGCCTATGGCCAACGTCCTCAAAGCACCTAAGGGACGAATCCGCAAGAAGTGCAGGAAAGGATCAGGGCTCACGAGGCTGAGATTCAAAGGCAAAGGCACGACTTGGAGGCGCACCAGACCACCAAACCCCCAGTACCTCCTAGGGGGAGAAATTCTCCTCCTATCATAGACCTGGATGGTCCAGTACAGAGAAGGGTTGTTGTCCCAAGGGCTGATCCAAGCAATCTTCTTCCCCTTGGAGATCCTGATGATCCTACTCCGCCCTTCACTGAAGAAATAATGAATGCCCATATATCAAGCAAGTTCAAGATGCCAACTATCAAAGCTTATGATGGCACGGGAGATCCCGCTAATCATGTTAGGACATTCTCTAATGCACTACTGTTGCAGCCCGTGAATGATGCTATTAAGTGTCGGGCCTTTCCTCAAACCCTGTCGGGTATGGCTCAAAGGTGGTATAGTCGTTTTCCCCCAAACTCTATTGGGTCATTTAGAGAATTAAGTCAGCCTTCATTAGACAGTTTATCAGTGGGAGAGTGCATGAGAAAAGTTCAGTATCCCTTATGAGCATTGTACAGGGAGCAAAGGAATCCTTGAGAGGATACCTAAATCGTTTCACAAAGGAGGCTTTGAAAGTCCCGGACCTTGATGACAAGTAGCCATGATAGCACTGCAACAGGGAACTAGGGATGAATTCTTTAAGATGTCTTTGACGAAACATTCCCCTGAAAGCATGTTGCAGCTCCAAGATAGAGCCGTGAAGTACATCAAGGTGGAAGAGAGCATGAGGAAGACCGTAGTGAGTAATGAGCCCAGTGTAGGCATGAAGCGGAAAACTGACATGGAATATATCGCTAAGGACAAGTATCCTAGAACCGAGTCAAACCCTGATTCAACCCCCAAGAAGGGAGGACCTGGGCAAAAGTTCACTGAATACGCTAAAACTGAATGCTCCTAGTAGCCAGATCTTGATGGAAATCGAGAAAGATCGAGATATTCGTTGGCCTAAGCCCTTGAAGGCTGATCCTGCCAAGCTAGATAAGAGCAAGTATTGTAGATTTCACAAAGATGTCGGTCATGACACCGATGAGTGTAGAAAACTGAAAGATGAAATTGAGTTCCTCATTCAAAAAGGAAGATTGAACAAATACATTGGAGATGGAGGGGATAGTGTAAGTCATATGTCATAGCCTATTTGTATATTCGAGGATTCAACTCAACTCAAATAAGAATGTAATAAGTAAATAGTGGATCTATCGTCAAAGAGATCTCGCAAAGTAATATCTGTCAAAGGATTCAGAAACAAGGTTCATCTACAGACTTGAGGAATTAATTCACTAGAAGAAGTTCAAGAAATTGATCATGCCTCAGTGATATAAATCAAGATTGTGGATTTAATCAAGTGACCGAGATCTCGTTAGAGTATCATTAATTACAAGGATTTAATCTGAAGAAAATTAAAGTGTCAAAGTCAAGACATGAAGAAACGTCACGGAAGTTAGTCACTCATGAACCAGACAGTACATCGAGTGTCAACATTGAAGTGGTGGAATTGATTCATAATTTTCAGTGATTTTCAGAAGATTTGCAGAAGAATGGTTGCAGTTCAAGAATAGTATTAATTCTCTATTAATTAATTAAGTCATATAATTTAATTAAGAAAATAAATTATATCTGCAAAGATTAATTTATTTATTAATTGAATTAATTGATTAATTAATTCTGAATTAATATTAAGATTTTTCAGAATTGTTTTTGGATTAAAATCAGTTTAAATCAGCAAGACAATTGAAAATGAACTAGCATGACAATCTGGATTGTCATACCGATTGTCATGCCAAGTCATTTCAATTGTCATACCGAAAGTTACACTAGGAGGAGGATTGTCTTTCCAGTTCATTCTGATTGTCTTGCTAGTTCAATCAATAGTCTCACCGAAAGTCTTGCTAGCTCAATGGATTGTCTTGCTAGCTCAATGGATTGTCTTGCTGAGCTAAAAGGATTGTCTTTCCAATTAAATCAAAGGTTGATTGATTACAAAAACAACAGAAGCAACATAAGTCAATATCCATCCGAAAAATAGTTCAAGAACAAAGAAAAGCAGAAGCTGAAAAATATATCATCTCTTCTCTGCTAAATTTAAGATCACAATTTCTAGCTAGTAAAGTTAAATCCAAACCACTAGAAATCATTATCTTGTTCTTGTGTAACTATCTAGCGGATCAAAATCCCTAGAACTTAATCTCAAATTGCGTTTAGCATTTGATTCTAATTATTGCAAAAATAGAAAAAGTTCATGTCGAATTTATTCTAAATTTGTGATAATTAATTTGAGATTAATTCCTTGTAATCGATACAGTTATTGTAACACCTTTCAAGTTTAATAATATTTTTATTTAACTTGAATTTTGTTTCACAATTTTTTTATTCCGCATTTAATTCGATTATTCGGTACTGTTTGTATTCAACCCCCCCTTCTACAAACACATTGGGACCTAACAGATAGGAATAACAATAGAAGAAAGAACTTTGAAGATCGTAGGAGGGACCAAGACGATCAGGGGCGGAATCCCCCGCCTAGGGGACCGGTGATAAATATAATCTTCGGAGGACCACGACCCCGAGGTCCTGTGATAAACACAATCTTTGGAGGACCAACTGCTGCTGGGTTATCCAAGAACTCCAGGAAAACATATGCCCGAGAAGTTATGCATATTGTTGGGGAAGCCCCGAAGAGGGCTAGGACAGGAGTAACAATGTCTTTTGATGATTCTGATCTGGAGGGTGTAAAATTTCCCCATGACGACCCATTGGTTATAACCCCGATAATAGGGAACAACCCAGTAAGAAGGGTCCTTGTGGATAATGGTGCTTTAGTGGATATCTTGCTCCATGACACCTTTATTAGGATGGGATATAATGACTCCCAATTGACCCCAACCGACATGCCAATATATGGGTTTGCGGGAGTGGAGTGCCACGTAGAAGGGATAATCAAGTTGCCAACAACTATAGGACAGGAACAAAGACAAGCAACTCAGATGTTGGACTTCATGGTGGTGAAGGCTAGTTCGACTTACAACGCTATCATGGGAAGAACAGGGATACACGCTTTCAAGGCAGTCCCTTCTTCCTACCATTCAGTTATGAAGTTTCCTACCCAGGATGGGATCGGAGAAGAGAGATGAGACCAAAAAATGGCTAGAAGCTGTTATGTGGCCTCTTTGAGGGCAGATGGAGTTGGGGGGCAGGTTCTTCCTATTGAAGATCTAGATATCCGAGAGAATGATAAGAAAAGAGGAAAGCTAGCAGAATACTTGGTTTCAATTCCTTTAGCCCCGAAGATCCTGAGAAGGTGACTTTTATTGGAGCAACGCTCGAGGAGCCCCTTAGAGGGAAGTTGGTGAAATTTTTGCAAGAAAATAGTGACGTATTTGTATGGTCAGCAGCTGATATGCCAGGCATAGACCCGAAACTGATTACTCACAAGCTGAATATGGACCCAAATCGGAAGACAGTGAAACAAAAGAAAAGAAGTTTTGCTCTAGAAAGGCAAGAAACTATAAAATAGGAAGTGGAGAAGCTCTTAGAGGCTGGTTTTCATTGAGGAGATTCAATTTCCAGAATGGTTAGCAAACCCTGTAATGGTGAAGAAGGCCAATGGAAAATGAAGGATGTGTGTGGACTTCACTGATATAAATGATTCCTGTCCTAAGGACTGTTTCCCATTACCAAGGATCGATACTTTGATAGACGCCACTGCTGGGTATGAAATGCAGAGTTTTATGGATGGATTTAGTGGATACAATCAGATTAAGATGCACAAGGATGATATTCCAATGGTATCATTCATCACTGACTTTGGTGTTTATTGTTATCTTGTTATGGCATTTGGTCTTAAGAATGCAGGAGCCACCTATCAAAGGTTGGTAAATAAAATTTTTAAGGATCTTATTGGCAAGACTATGGAAGTCTATGTTGATGACATGTTAGTCAAGAGTCTAGTAAAGACTGATCATATAACCCATTTAAGGGAAGCTTTTGAGGTCCTGAGGTACCACAAGATGATGTTAAATCCTACAAAGTGTGCTTTCAGAGTAGGATCTGGAAAATTTTTGGGATTGATGGTCTCCAAGAGAGGGATCGAGGCCAACCCCGATAAAATAAAGGCAATCCTGGACATGGAACCACCAAAAACTATCAAGGATGTTCAGAAGCTTATAGGAAGGGTTGCTGCGCTGGGACGATTCATCTCCAAGTCAGGAGACAAGTGCTTGTCATTCTTCAAGTCACTAAAAAACATTAAGGACTTTGTATGGAGTGAGGAAAACCAGAAGGCATTCAAGGAGTTAAAGAAATATATGGCCCAGGCCCCGTTGTTGTCCAAACCAGCTTTGAAAGAAGTTTTATACTTGTACTTGGCCGTTTCAGAGAGTGCTTTGAGCGCTGTGTTGGTTAAGGAGGAACTGAAAATCCAGAAACCCGTATACTATGTCAGCAAATTTTGCATGGAGCTGAGTTGAATTACTCAACTATTGAGAAATTTGCTCTAGCCTTGGTAATGGCCTCAAGAAAGTTACGTCCTTACTTTCAGGCTCATCAAATTGAGGTGCTAACAAATCAGCCCCTGAGAAATATCATTCATAGTCCCAAGGCTAGTGGGAGGTTGATCAAGTGGGCAATAGAGCTGGGAGAATTCGACATCAAGTATAAGCCACGATCGGCAATAAAGGCCCAGGCATTAGCTGACTTCATGGTGGAATGTACCATACCAAACCAAGAAGTCGGGGGGCAGGAAGATACCATACCTCAAGACAAGAAAGTTGATAAAGGGGACAAAGAAAAGGATGATAAGGAGAAAGAATATTGGGTTCTCTATTTTGATGGAGCATCAAAAACAAATTCAAGTGGAGCAGGTTTGGTTTTACAAAGCCCTGATGGGTTCTTAATTGAGTATGCCATGAAGTTAGACTTCCCAACCACAAACAATGAGGCAGAATATGAAGCTCTAATAGCTGGCCTCGGCCTAGTAGGAACACTTAGAGTCAAGAACTTAAAAGTCTGTGGAGACTCGAAGATGATAGTATCCCAGGTAAAGGGAGAGTTTGAGGCAAGGGATGATACGATGGCTAAGTATGTCCGCCTGATAAGGGATGTGATGACCCAATTCGATGAATGCCATGTTGAGCACATTCCAAGGGAGGAAAATGCTAAGGCAGATGCATTATCAAAGTTTGCTTCATCTGAGATAGAAGAAAGTTCAGGAAGTGTATACTTCCGCTTTTTGAAGACACGGAGCATCGATGTTAAGCTTAGCTCCTATGGGCCTTGGGACGTCATGGATAGATCCCATTAAGGCCCACATTCAAACTGGTTGGTTGCCAAATGATCCTACTGAAGCACGAAAGCTAGCTGTTCGAGCACTAAGGTACTCTTTGATAGATGGGATTCTGTATAAAAGATCTTTTGTGGTTCCTTACTTAAGGTGTCTCAGGCCCGATGAGGCACGCTTGGCTCTTGAAGAAGTACATGAAGGTATTTGTGGGCAACACTTGGGGGGCAGGGCCTCAGCTCATAAGATACCCCGTTTAGGCTTCTACTGGCCAGAAATGATGGCTGATGCCAAAGAATATGTGAAGAAGTTTGACCACTGTCAGAAGCATGCACCGATCGTTAGACAACCCTCTGAGATGCTGACCTCCATCAACTCGCCCATCCCCTTTGCTATGTGGGGAATGGATATACTGGGACCTTTCCCCATGGCCACGGCACATAGGAAGTTCCTGATTGTAGCCATTGATTATTTTACTAAGTGGATTGAAGCCAATCCTTTGGCCAAAATCACAACTAAACAAGTTGCACAATTCCTGTGGGAAAATATTATGTGCCGGTATGGAATTCCCCGCATCCTAGTCACTGACAATGGAACACAATTCAACAATGAAGAATTCAAGAAGTATTGTGAGGAGAATGAAATTGAGTTACGGTTCACCTCTATGGCTCACCCGCAAGCCAATGGGCAAGCGGAAGTGGCGAATCGAATAATCCTGGATGGACTAAAGAAGAGGATCGGGAAGTCAAGGAATAACTGGGTGGATGAAATACTCCCAATACTATGGGCCTATAAGACTACCTGTAGAGTCACGACTGGAGCAACTCCCTTCATGTTAGCATATGGTGCAGAAGTAGTTGTTCCTGTAGAGATATCACATTCCTCCCCCAGGATTCAAGTTTTTAATGCTGAGGAAAATGAAGAAGGGCAAAGGTTAGCCCTGGATCTAATTGATGAAGTACGAGATGAGGCACATGCGAAATTAGTGGAATATCAGAAAAAAGCTTCGTTCTACTACAACTTAAGGGTTAAAGAAAGGTTCTTCAAACAAGATGACTTAGTCTTGAGGAAAATGGAAGCTTCTGGTGTAGGGCAGAAAGGGAAACTTGCCCCGAATTGGGAAGGGCCATACAAAGTCAAGAGCATTCAGGGTAGAGGAACCTAAAGCTGGAGACTATGGATGGTTTTGAAGTCCCGAGAACTTGGCATGCCCAAAACCTGAAGGTTTTATTATGTGTAGAACAGTTAAAGTACGATTCTCACTTATCAGAGTGACAAGTAGGTTTAAAAGCACCTTGAAGCTTTGCTTGCTTAGGATTATTTATATAGAAGATATGTTTTAGATTTTATCAGGGTTGAACCCATTTTATGAAAGGTGTCAAGAATACCAAGTTATAATAAAGAGCGTTCGACTTAATCTTAGCCTATTAGATTGATGCATTGTGAAGGATAAAACCAAGTTATAAACTTGAGTTTGAAAAATCGGAAAAAATATGATGATGCTTGGGCAAATACAACTGAAAATAATAAAAGTCAATTACAATGTTCAAATATTGTCTAAAAAAGAAGAAATACATAAAACTTAGGCCTTGGAAGGCTCAAATTCTTCGGAACCACTATCCAAAGTCTCCTTGGATGTCTCTCCAGTCGGTCCCTCGGATGTCTCTTCGGAAGTCTCCGCAAAAGTTCCCTCGGAACTATCCTCGGACGCCTTGGAGGCCGCAGAAGACGCTGGTTTAGGAGACGCTGGCTTTGGAGGCTCTTCTACCCTGGCCTTCTTTATAATGGGCTCAGGCTCCTCCTCGGAAGAAGATTCCTCCTCTTCAGAGCTGGATTCAAGCTCCTTCCTTTTTTGGCCCTGGCCTTGACTCCCCGATGGGCCGTCCTTAATCAAATCGGTGAGCTTATCTGCAACACCCCCAAGTGCTGGGACTTTCACAGGGCAGGGGAAAGGAGATTGTTCAAGAACCTCAGGAAATTCTTCCTGGATAGTCTCCACAGGAGCGTCCCAGCCTTCCTTATAGCTGACTGGATGTAGGAAGGCGTCATGCTCAACCATTAAATCCTTAAATTCCTGAGTATCCATCCAGCCGTCAAAAGCTTTGTCTTTTTGAACCTTGAGGATAACATTCTCAGCCCGGGCCGTTTCAAGGTCAGAAGTTGATGAGGCGAGTTGGGCTTCAAGAGCCTCTATCCTCTGGTTGGCCTCTTCGAGCTTCTTGTTTGCATCCTCTAGGCCAACTTTCCAAGCCTTGGCTTGGTGAATCGCCCCTTGAAAATGGACGTTCACCTACAAGATACAAAGCAAAAGTGAGAAAAATTACAGCAAAAAACTATGAATGCAAAAGGAAAAAGACGTACCGTCGCCAAAGCCTGAGCTCCGAAAAGCTCGTTAGCCTCCAAGTCCTGTTGAAGGACAAAGTCTTGATAGTCAACCGGGGAAATGGAATGCATAGACCATTACTTGGCAAACGTTGTGTTGCCAACAATCGAATCCTTTCCCCGGATTCCCCAAGCGGGTTGGAAGAAAGCCCCTGGTTTGTGTTTGGTACGTAAAAGTTGGTTGGGGCCTTCTTCGCCTGGTTCCTTCGCCTGGAGTAGGAACTCTGGGAAACGATCCCCGAGGCGCGGGTCTTTGAAGACCTTCCCAACACGTTTCATCCTGGTTGTCTCCAGGTCTTTAGGCTTTGTAGCCTCCTCAATCTTTTCAGCCACTGCAACAAATAATAAAAGTGAGTTGAGAAATTAGCAAGGTAAAAGATGGAAGAAACGAAGACAACTAGAGAAGGAAGGAAATATACTCTTTTTAGGAAGGGTAGAAAGACCACGTTCTATAAGAACGATCTCCCTGATGAGATCCCAAGAGTGGGAAGTCCCATTATCTTAAGTAAGGAGGTTGAAAGCTTTGGTCTCCTCCTCAGACAAAACTATATCGTTAGGGCTCCCATCTAGGCTAGCCCAAAAGATGAACGAAAGAGGGTACCCCAATCGCCGCCCTCCCAAAGAACGTACAAAAAATCTTTCTTCCACCCTAAATTGTTGTCACGGATGGACTTCCCGTTCACTATGTGGGGAACGCTTGGGCGCTGGTTCAGAGAAACCCACCCTGGATTCTTGTCGGGACTATTCTTGAACTGAAAAATCTTTCTAAAAACGGCAACCGAAGTAGGAACGTTGTGTTTGGCGCATTGCGATAAGTAGCACAGAATCAACCTCCAAGAGTTTGGAGGGAGTTGGCAAGGGCTGGTCCCCACATCAGCAAACAAAACAGGGATAAATGGGTGAAAGGGGAGTCTAATACCTGCCCTTAGAGTGTCCCTGTAAACGCATAGTGCGTCCTTCCTCCATTGACAGGCCCTATCGGCCGGACCCGCAAGAACTAGTTTGAAAGGTTCTTTGATTTTGAAACAACCACTCAACTTGTCCAACTCCTTTGGATCCCGCAAGGCGCTGATATGGTCGTGCGCGTCCAAATGCGCATCAGATCGGTACTCGTCCCCTCGGGTGTTGATCATATCGATCAAGGAAGTGTACCTTGATCGAATGGGGAATTCATTGGACTTTCTGGCCACGTTCATCTTGGCCAAACGTGTCATTTTCTTATCAGCCATCTGGAAAAAAATGAGGGCACATAAGAAGGAAATTTTAAACGCAAACTATGCAAAAGCATGATCAAGAAGAAAAAAAGGAAAAGTGTTTACCTGAAGTAATCCTGCTAAAAGAGGCTGGCTTGCTAAATGGAGGCTTTGGGGCTTTAAATACTCCGACCTACAGTTATTTCTCTGAGATCCTCAACAGAAGAATAAAGAAGGAGAATTTAGAAATGAGAAAGTGAGGAGCAATAGACTCTACTCACTCCTTTATATAGGAGAAAAAGTGAAGTTCAAGGGACAAAAAGCCCAGTAAGAATAAAGGCCCAAAGAAGAAAGCCCGGAATTGGAACGTTCCAGAATACTCCAAGGAATTCCAAAGAAAATAAATAAAAATTTTCAAGAATTCTAGAGAATTCTAAAGAAGGCGTTTTAATATATTAAAGTCCAGATTAATATGGAAGAGGCCCAAATCCAATTAGGATTTGGAAAAATAGAAGGCCCAAATCCAATTAGGATTTGGAAAAGTAAAGGCCCAAATCCAATTAGGATTTAGAAAAATACAGGCCCAAATCAAAGCCCTAAAAAGAGAAGGCCCAAACAAGGCCCAATCCAAATTGAATTAGAATGAATCCCAATACAGATCAGGATTGAGGTCGAATTCCAGGTCGTGAATTCTATTCGAATTCTATTCGAATTCTTTCGAGCAGACACCCAAAAATTATGAATAAAAAAGAACAGGATTGAGGTCGAAAGACAGGAAAATAAGACCAGGATTGAGGTCGAATTCCTGAATCAAGCACAATATTTTTCGAGAATAAGTGCAGAAACCTCGACTAAAATCCAGGTCGAAGGTTCGACTAGGATCCTGGTCGAAATCCAGGTCGTGAATCCTAGTTGAAACCTTTCGACCAGGAAACAAATAAGCACAGAAATCTCGACTAGGATCCTGGTCAAAATCCAGGTCGTGAATCCTAGTCGAAACCTGACGACCAGGAAGCAAAGAAAGACACAAATTTCGACCAAAATCCAGGTCGAAGTTTCGACTAGGATCCTGGTCGAAATCCAGGTCGTGGATCCTAGTCGAAATCCTTCGACCAGGATTGAAAGGCTGGCCCAAAATTCGACTAGGATCCAGGTCAAAATTTCGACTAGGATCCTGGTCGAAAAAGGGCTGAAAATTTGAAAATTTTGTAAAAAATTGCAGAAAATTTGAAAAATCTCGGAAAAAAGGGAAAATTCCTGAAAAATACCAGAAAATTCCTAAAAATAGGGAGAAGGTAAGAAAATAAAAAGGAAAGTTTTTAAACGACCCTGAAGCCGCGTACAAGGCAAATCGTTGTAAACGAGTAGGTCGCTCCACACTTTACGCAAAATGATACCCTGAAAGGAAATGAACGAACTTAACTTTTGCGAAATCTTACACTGTTTCCCAAAAGAGGATGAGACACAACACATGACAAACACAATAAGAGGATGAGACATATTCTGCCTCACAAGTTGATAATGTAAATATAGGCTGCTTCTTAGAATACCACGTAAATGATGTTTCTCCCATAAAAAACAAGTATCCAGGCGTGCTCTTACGATCATCCTCATCTCCACACCAATCACTATCAGAGTATCCCACCAAATTGTAGTCTGTTGTACTAGAATAAAACAATCCCAGTGACTTTGTGCCTTGAATGTATCTCAGAATCCTTTTAATTACTTTCCAGTGTGATTGCTTTGGGTCCTCCATTTATCTGCTTACAATACCAACACTATATGCAATATCAGGTCTAGTACATGTAAGGTATTTTAAGCTTCCGACCAAACTTTGATATAAATTTGTATCCACTGAAACTCCTCCCACAAATTTAGAAAGTTTTATTCCCAGTTCCATGGGTGTTGCTACTGGATTACAATGTTCCATTTTGAATTTCTTCAAAATATTGTTTGCATAAGCTTCTTGAGTCATCAAAATACCTGACTTATCTTGCTTCACCTCAATACCAAGAAAGTATCTAATCAAGCCTAAGTCAGTCATTTCAAATTCTTGTGTCATCTCCTCCTTAAACTCTTTAATCATTTCTACATTATTGCCCATAAAAATAAGATCATCGACTTAAAGTGCAACAAGTAGTAAATTACCTCGCCTTTCCTTAATATAGAGAGCAGCTTCATAAGGACATTGCACAAAACCATTCTTCTTGAAATAAGCATCAATACGGGTGTTCCATGCCTGTGGTGCCTGTTTTAAAACGTAGAGAGCCTTGTACAATCTCAACACCATTTTTTCTTTTCCAGCCTTTACATATCTAGGAGGTTGATTTACGTACACTTCCTCTTCGAGCATGCCATTCAAAAATGCAGATTTCACATCCATATGGTAGATAGGCTATTTTTTTGAGCTGCTTGAGAAACTAGAAGTCGTATTGTCTCCATTCTAGCCACAGGTGCAAAAACCTTATCATAGTCTATCATAGCTTTTTGTCGGTATCCCTTCACAACTAACCGCGCCTTATATCTTTCTACTACTCCTTGAGCATTCATTTTCTTCTTATAAACCCATTTAACATCGATGGGTTTACATCCTTCTGGAGGTTCCACTAGTTCCCAAGTCTTGTTCTTTTCAATTGCCTTGATTTCTTCATCTATTGCCGTCTTCCACTTCTGTTCTTTTACTGCTTCTGCAAAAATAACATTTTCTGCATCAGCTACTAGACACACCAGGTGCACCTCATCAGTTCTTTCATATAAATCTTGCAAAGTTCTCATTCTTGGATTCTGGGGCTCATCATCATTTATTTCTTCTTCTGGTGCATCAGAATTTATTGGTGAAATTTTAGAAATTGGAAAAACACCTTCCTTTGGTTCTTTTTCTGGTTCTTTACTCCAGTTCCATGCATAGTCCTCTTGTACTTGTACGTCTTGACTTTTATCCACTTTCATAGTGACAGGATCAAGAAGTGTGTAGGCTTTTTTCTTCTCATCATATCCAACAAAGATATAAGTTTTGCTTTTGTCCTCCAATTTTGTTCTTCTTTGCTCTGGTACATGAGAGTATGCCAAACTCCCAAAAACTTTCAAGTGAGACACTGTAGGCTTCTTTTTATTCCATAATTCCTGAGGTGTTTTATCTCCCAAATTTGAATGTGGACATCGATTCTGAATATAAACTGCACATTGAACTGCTTCTGCCCAGAGTTCTTTAGGAAGTTCCTTGCACTTTAACATTTATCAAACCGTATGTAATATAGTTTGATTTTTGCGTTCAGCCACGCCATTTTGCTGTGGAGAGTATGGGGATGTCAAGAACCTTCTAATTCCCTATTCTTCATAATATTCCGTAAAAGCTTTTGATGTATATTCTCCGCCTCTATCTAAACACAATGCTTTGATATGCTTTCCAATCTTTTTCTCTACCAACACTTTGAATTTCTTGAATACTTTTAACGGCCTCGGATTTTTCATTTAGGAAATAAACCCATGTCCTTCGAGAATAGTCATCAATAAAGGTGATGAAATACCTTTTGGAACTGTATGACTTGGGTGTGATAGGACCACAAATATCCGTATGCACCAACTCAAGAGGCTTTGTAGCATGATAAGTTGCCTTTTTTTGGAATGAGCTCCTTGTTTGTTTTTCCAGCACACAATCTTTACAAAAACTTCCTGAAAAATCCATGCTTAGAATTCCATGAACCATTCCTTTGTTTGACATCTCTTTTAGACCACCATAGTGTAGGGGTCCAAGTCTCATGTGCCATAAGTTTGCTTTGTCCTCCATCTTCACTTGCATACATGTCTCTTGTATGTTCTTTCAAATTCAGTTTAAACATTCAATTTTGAGACATCTCTATGTGTGCTTAGTCCTTCCATTTTTGTCTTTCAAGATCATGACTTTACCTTCCATAAAAATTGAGTACCCTTTTTCAAGTAATTAGTGCCAGGCTATGAATATTATTCTTCATGTCTGGAATATAATAAACATCTTCAATTTTGCCTCGTCTTCCATCCTTCTGAGAAAAACATATGTCACCCCTTCCTTTAACCTCAATTTTTGATAAATCTTCAAATGAGACAAATCCGGAATCCATTTCCTTTAAATCAGTAAAGAGGTGCTTGAGCCCAGATATATGGCTGTTGGCACCACTATCAAGATACCATAAAATATCATCTCGTGGAATCACATCTTTATATGCCATTAACAGAACACCATTCTCTTGTTTCTGCTCCATTTCTGCTAAATTTTCCTTCTCCTCAACATTTTTGTTAAACCAACAGTCTTTGGCAAAGTGACCAGATTTTCCACTATTATAACATTCAAAAATCTGCCACCTCTTCCAGAGTTTGATCTTCCTCCTCTGTTTCGACCGTCCTTGTCCTCGCCAATTTGATTGATTTGTTTGGACCTTTTCTTCACATCTACTGCTTCCAGGCCCAAGTCCTCAGCCTCTGGTGAGATTGGTACGTCCACGTCCTCTTCCTCTACTATATTGTGTGTACAATACCTTATTTTTATCTTCAACAAAAACATTGGTTTTTAGTCTCTGTGATTATGTATCTTCCTTCTTTAACAACCTTTCTGAGTATGCTTGTAGTGATCCCATAAGTTGATCCACGGTCATGGTCTCCATATCGTTTGATTCTTCAATAGATATGCTAACCAGTTGCAATTTTGTGTTGAAAGATCTCAATATTTTTCATTGACACGAGCATCTTCTATTTTTTCTCAGTTTTCATTTAGTTTACAACTGATGAAACCCTTATGAAATAATCTGGTACTGTTTCTGATTCTTTCATATGTAACGATTCAAATTCACCACGTAAGTTTTGTAATAATACCTTTTTTACTTTATCAACACCTTTAAAATTATTCTGCAGGATCTCCCAGGCTTCCGTTGCCCTTATTGCAGATGCCACCTTTTCAAACATGTCTTCATCTAAGCCCATGTGTATAATTGACAAAGCCTGTTGATCTTGTTTCCTGTGCTTTCAGTAGATTGTTTTTCTGAGCCTAATTCAAGGCTCCCTCATTCTCAGGTTCATCATAGCCCTTATCAATAATTTCACATGCTTCTTGTGATCCTAGAAGAGCCTTCATGCGGATACACCAGTATCCATAATTCTCCTTGGTAAGTTTTGGAACAGCAAATAAGTTATTCATCTTGTAGGTTATAGCTCTGATACCAAATTGTTGGTATATAGAGGTTTCTGTATAGGTGTCTTAGATTTCTGTATAGGTGTTTTAGATGTAGGGTTTTAGTATTTTTTTGTAAGGAATGGTTGTGTTTTTTATTCTACTGAAAAAATGATATAAGCTTCTCCATTTATAGTAGGAGAATATAAACCATCATACATGAATTAAATAAGATACATCTTTCAAGTTCTATGAATCACAATTAATATAACTTCACATATTTCTAGCATTCATTGAATACAATAATGTTCCAGAATTTTCTAGAGTCCAAGAGTTTAGTTTACTTTAACATTTCAAACTCAATTTCATTTTTTACCATTTGTGGTAACCCGCCCAACTGATTTTTAAAAAAAATTCAAATTTCTTTCCTTTTTTGGATCCCGCCCATTGAAATTTCAAATTTAAATTCCCCCACCTTCATTTGGAATCTCCCCCTGTCCATTCCCTTTCCTTTTCGTCCTGGCTCCTAGTTGTTTTCATGTTGCCTTCTAGCTATTAACAGGCCTATTTTCATTATTTCCTTGTAATTCATTGAAGAACAGCCTTAACAATTATTTGCTGGGTTTGTTTTGTTTCGTTGGGATGCCTCTTTCTTGGTCACTGGACAGATTTTATGTGCTTGTAACCTCCTGGCCTCTTTGCTTACCTCAAGTCACCCCGGTTAGAACCTCTTGGAGGCATGGAAGAGTGCTTGAATGCCTAGTACTGCTGTACCACTAGGCTATCACCTGGAAGGCCTGTTGTTCGCTATTTGTGGTAAGGCGGTTACCTAGCTTGGGGTTCATGTTATAAGACAGCGTTAACATCACTCTCGCGGTTTGGGGTTTGCTTACTTCAACAAAATCAGTTGGTTCAAGGGTAAATGCAAGCTTGAGCAACTTGATTTATTAGGAAGAGCTGGTGATGTTGATTGTTGAGCTCTAGCACTGGGTTGTTTGTTGTGTTGTGATGCTCAAACATTCTTTCTGCTTGGTTCTTGGATTTTCTGCCCTTACAATCGCTATGCTACATTTAGTTCAAGCCTTGTCACCTTGTTTGAGTTTGGCATAGATTGTTGGGTTGATGTTGCTTATACTGGACATCCTAAACAACTTGGGTTTGGCTGATTATTTGCTAATCTTTGTTGGTTTTCATTGAAGAGTGCTTGGATCTCTAGTATATGTTAAATAACTAGAATTAGCTTGTGTCACTTTGGTCAATTGGTTTTGGTTGCTGATTGGATGGTTGCCTTGTTCCCCCTCAAGATCAGTTTGGCTTCTCGGAATTTGGCATTTTAGTAGTATTTGGATTACGGTTATTATTCGATTTGATACTAGCACGGATAAGCTGCACACTAGGGAGACGCCCTAATTTATGTCAAACTGCATGCTACTGTGTTGAGCTCATTTTGGATAACTGTGATCATAGTTTGTTGGATGGTTTTCAGTGGTTCTTCTACTCTTAGTGAGCTTGGGTTGCTACTTAGTTGGCTCCTATTTGTTCTTATCACGACATTTTGGGTCGCAATGAAGAGTGCTTGTATGCTTAGTAGTTGTTGAATCATTGTGCTTAGACTTGAATGGGTGTTGTCAAGCTAATTATACTTAGCTTAATTCAAGTTTGGGGCTCTAGCTATATGGCATTTTATGCTTAACACCTGGTCTGCTTGGTTAGGTTTATACTCTGCATCTTTTCGGGCAACTTAGTTCAAGCTTGAGCACCTTGTTTGAGTTGTACAAACAGTAAAGGGTTGATACCTATACTGGACAGCCATGTCATGAGCATTATTAGTCATTTTGTTCTATGCTCAGCCGGTCCTCATTGAAGAGTGCTTGTATGCTTAGTAGGTGTTGATTTCTGGGCCTTAGACGCAGACTGATTCGTTTGGTTATTTCATGGTTGCAGAATTAGTTGGCTGCTAGTTCCCTCTCTAAGGAATATTAGTTCTATCTGAAGTTTAGCCCCTGCTAATGTTGGCCTTGTTGATTCGATCGTTCCTGATCCTTGTTGTATGTCACATTTGAAGCTAGTGGAAATGAGCGAGCATGCTAAGGAGATGCCTTAGCCTTTGTCAATCTGTTTCTTCATTTTGTATTATATTTAGGTTCCTTCATCCCCTGCGTGGGACTGATTGTGGGACTGATTACTTTCATTTTATAGATAGTCTTCCCTTGATCCGCCAAGGTGCAGAGGGTGAATCCCTCACAAACCCTGTAATCCAAATTATTATATATATATATATATATATATATACAAAAACAAACTTAGCAAAAAAAGATTGACATTACTTATTTGAGCTACCTTTAATTAAAAATGTTATTATCGTTTTTATAAACACATAGAAATATCAATAAAATTATATCTTTCGATCAGTAATCTTATTTTTGAACTAAAATACCTCTTATTTCAAATATACAAATATTTATATAATACTTATTAAAAATTTTAAATGAATATTTTTAGGACTTAAATGTCAATTTAAAACAAATTTTAAAAAATTATGTAATATTAAATATAATATATATATTTTTTAAACTATTGTTTACAAATATATAAAATGTGAATTTTTTTATTATTTATAATAGTCATTCACAAATCGGCACCTACAGAATAATGTTATTTTACCGTTTGGTCTTTGGTGATTTTGTAAAATTGTGTTGGCTAAAATTAGGGACGACATGAAATTCTAATATGTATTAATTATTTTCTATATATATATATTACAACAGTATTATATGAATTTGATTATTTTCTAAGATAAATAATAAATTTAAATGTAAATTAATATTTAATAAAAAAATAATATTTTTAATTTTAGAAAGGGAATATTATTATATTAATAAATATGATACATATATAAGAGTATTTAGAGAGAGTAAAATAAACAAATAAAATATATTTGACTTCAGGGGCGAACTTCATACATATTTTAAATATTAAACTGTTATATTTTATTTAGTATATCATATAATATGTACTTCCATACATTCTTTATTCCAACTTAAATATAAATAATTATTGATACAATACATATTTTATTAATATATTAGGATAAAAATAAAAATTATAAAAATTATGTAATTTTCTATATTTAAATATTAGTATATACACTACGAATTTTGATATTTAGTTTTTCCCTCTAACTAAATCTACTTAACAAAAATTATGAGTTACTATTATAAAACATATTTCTATTCTCTCTTTATTAAACATATGCCTTTTTTAATCGGAGAGATATAGGATTTCCAAAAAGGTGAGCGTGGAGTGGAGAAAATATGATTTATTAGCTCTTCATAGTTTTACATGGTGCCAAATGATGCTAACATCTTCAAAATTCATATGTTCCTAATACAAGGAGTCAATGTAATTGTAAAAGGTTTCTCATTCATCCCTGATTCGCTAGGAACAAGTTTGTTGTGCCTAAAATCTCACATGAGCTCGATTTAAGGCCCATAGGGAGTTTGGGCTTCTTTGACATCGATTGACAATGATTTCGGTATAACTTGGACTCATGAAAATGGGTAATGGGAACAATCTCAGGTTCTGGTGCGAACCTTGGTTCCTTAAAATGGTGTTCTGTCGAACGTTTGAACCTCGCGGTGCTTACATGGAACTAGAGCTCCCCTTTAGGGGTTCAACTAATAACAATAAGTACAGCTGTGCATCAGGAGAGGCCACTATAAGAGCAAGATAGGTGCTTAAGTACCTTTATACTTAATCATGCTGATGAAGTACATGTACGGGTGCTCATGCGTACCCCCTCCCTGTTACAGTATCAGTGATGGACGTGGATTGTACCTCCTATCTTTTAGGAGAATTGCTTGGCAATCAAGGGATCACTTACGAATCAAGTTATATCACTTTAAACGTGATAATTACATACAATTATATGATAAATACATCAATTTATGGATAATCATCCTAAATAATGGATTTCTCCAATCTTAAGTGTCCTGCTATGCATAGACACTATAAGCCCACCTGAGACGCAGTTGGAATCAATAAAAACACTTCTCTAGCTTATCAGCAATAAAGCTTGTTGCTCAAGGATAAGAGTCCAACGCTAAAGAACTACATTGAGTTGATCCCTATATAATTGGTATGTAGGCAATTGACAAAGGGTTCAGATTTTCACTCTCTATTCGGGCGGCATGTGTAATCATGGTGAATAATTTTTCTAGTATAGTTGTCCGTCCTGAGAAAACTTTCTCAGACCTTTGTATGTCATACCTTTTCCAACTCAGATCAAACACTTAACATTTCCAGCCAGGCTACCGCAGTTGCACCATTGCACTCACGGTTCTAGCAACAGCTTTAAGCCCGAGAACCAAGGGAAAATCATTTAATTCGGCATGACAATCTCGGGATGTTATTACCAAATTTCTCTCACAATATTTTTGGTGCTAGAAGAAGGGTATCATCATCATCTTCAGAGAGGAAATATGTTTGACGATGATCGTATCTCATATAATAATTATGGTAATAGTGAAAATAAGCCCGAGAATGATGTCTCATGAAAGAATTTTATGAATCTGGCCTACATACAAGAAGGATAATCAATCTCTCAAGAAGTATGCACAAAAAGGTAATGAAACGAATTAGATATCATGGATCATCGAAAAAAAGGTAAAAAAGTGTATAAATGAAGATATGGCTTCAGTGTGCATGGGTTATTGTCTTGGAAAAAAAGACTAAGGAAAATGGCCGAAAATCAGGATTGGTTATGTTGATTTTGACTTGGAACATCTGGAAAATAGGTCCATATAGGCTTCAGGTGTGAAATCGTACCCCCACCTACTGATGAAAGAAAATGCCATCTCGGTAAGTAAATTTAGGCTTCAGGTGCGAAGCCGTACCCTCACTTCTTGATAGAAGAAAATGCAATCTAGTTAAGTTAACATGGGCTTCAGGTGCAAAGCCATACCCCGAAACTGCAGATGGAGGTAAGGATCATCAAGTTTTCCTGCGAAGCTGAACCCCAAGCTACTGATAGAGGTAAAGATAATCAGAGTAGGTTCATATGGGCTTTGGTTGCAAAGCTGAATCTCAACCCGGTGATGGAAGAAATGTTATTCAGATAGGTTATGTTAGATATTGAATGCTAAGAATGTAACACGGGGGGGGGGGCTGATTGTGTTTCTTGAGTAATTTTTTCTTTTAAAACTTGTTTGTATTTTGGTGAACAAAGTAGTTAGTGATTTGTAGAGACATTGAAGAAAACATAAATAACACAAACACACAATATCAAAAACTCACTTAATTGCATGAATTAAGTTTGTCTTACTACAAAATATATGTTCTTGTAAATTAAGAACTCAACTTCTATCTTGAGAGAATACAAGAATTCCTACATCTGTTTTGTTCCTTGTGAACTAAGGACCCGTACATGCTTTATAAACTAGCAAGACGAGTTTACAAGAATAGCACTAAAATGTACTAAACCATTTTCTAAAGCAACCTTTTTCTATTTCCATTTATGTCTTAGAAAATCTGTGCAGAATCTAGCAGGTCTGTGACCACCCTTTGTCCAGTTAAACTTGGCTCTTGATCTTGTATTCTTCAAGATGCTTTGTAAACTTTCCAATTTAGTGAATGAACTGTTTGTTGACTGATAATCTTGAATCTTGAACTTGTCTTCATTCTGAATTTAAGAAGTATGTCGAGATCTCCAATTTGTTCTATAGAGAAGTGACATCTCGATAAGTATAGTGACTTATCGAGATCTCTCAGTTCTCTATAGGTATATTTGACTTATCGAGGTCCCTAGATCCTTGCATATGAAATGACTTGTCGATATGTCTGAGATCTCTACATATAGAAATGACTTGTCGATATCTCTGAGATCTCTATATACACAATTTTACTTATCAATATCTCTGAGATCTCTATATGAGAAATTGACTTTGCAATATCTCCAATTCTTCACATCTTTATTTGACTTGTCGATATCTCTGAGTTCTCTATATGCAGAAATGACTTGTCGATAGTTTTAGTTCTCTACATCTTCATTTAACTTGTCGATATCTCTGAGACTTCTCTATAAGCCATTTTGGACTTCTCTACAAGTCATTTTGGACTTCTCGAATGACTTCTCGATATAACTTGATATGTGACTTATCGATATCTTGACTTAGAACATTTTTCATAGAACAACTTTATTCAACTTCAAGATTCTACATCTTTTCTCTGAGGCATGATCACGACTTGATCTTCTTCCAGAGTTTATTCCTTATCTTGAATCTTTTCACGGAAAAATTCCCCAGTCTAATCTACTAACCATTTTTATAGACTCAAAAAATATAATTACATAATACAAAATTTATTATCAAGCAACTTAATCTTAGGGCTGTCAATGTGACTTAGTTTTGTTATTATATAGGCATGTCTTGCATAACAATCTCCCTCAATTTGTGAGAAGATTATTTATCACAAATTCATATCTGATAACAAGACTAATCCTAAGCTAAAAGTAAATACATAAAAATTGATAGATTGAAAAATACAAACTTTTATACATCGAGTAATTACAACAGTTCAAAGATTACAGAGATTAGGTGAATTTTTCATAGCCTGGTTCTTTCATAATGAGGTCCTTGAGATTTACTAGCACTTGAAGTTCCTCAACTATTTTTGTCCCTCTTAAGGCTTCCACCAGTTTGAGCCATCCATCCAATGAGTAACTATTGAGGTAATTAACCCTGAACCTTGGGAATCTGCCAATATGAATATTTAGAAAATGCCCATATTTTGAAATTCTACTCAACCCCTTTGCCTTGAGCTCATTTAATCTTTGTTCAAATATTTCAATTTTTTGGCATTCTGCCTTTCCCTTTCCTCCCTCTCAGCTTTAATCATTGCATGCCTTTCATCCCTTTCCCTCAACCTTTCAGACATCACAGCCTTCCATATTTTTGTACTAGTATTCTTATCTTTCATCAAGGTTATCACCCTCTTCATTTCTATCATTGAAAATGTCTCAATTACTTCTCTACTTAGCAAAATGAAGAATCCATCCAAGTAGTAGATTCTGACTTCTCTATTAGAAATAACCCAAACTTTGACCATCTCCTCACCTAGTTGTTGGTGATAGTCATTATCTGTCATGCTCCCATCTAAAGGTAGAAAATTAGTTTGATTGAAGCAGTTCCAGATAGCTCCATCATTGGCTTGAATTTTCTTTGGTTTTTTTCCCAACAGTCTTGAAGTGAGTCTTGGTTGGAGGCTTGAATGAAGGTAGGTTTGTGATTTCTTCAGAGTGACATGGCTGGATGTGATTGGTATTTTGAGTAGAGAGTTTGCAGTTTATTTATACAGGAATTTAGGTTTTCAGGTTAGAGGTTTTTGAGTGTTTGTTTGGCTTGGTTTGGAGGTCTGAGTAGGTTGGATTTGTGAAACTTTTATTTCCTAGAAATTTTTCTTTTTTGTTTCCCCTTCTCTATCTCTCTATTCTTCTTCTTTCCATTATCTTTCTTCTCTTCATTTCTCTCTTTCTTCTCATACACCTTGCTGCCAGTTGCTTTAGTATATTGACTTTTGCTCATCCTTCTTTTGCTCATCATCATCCAAGTCATCTTTAGTGTTAATTTGAGTTCTAGGAAACAGATTATCAGCACTCCTCAAATATCTCCCCAAAATCTTGATCATTTCTTCATCTTTTACAGTCTTGATCTTCTTGTGCTTCAAGCCAGTTTCCAGGGTCAATATCAGCCTTAAGTTCCCCATGACACAGTTCTTTGGGATCATGAAATGTTTGCACCTTTTGGTTGATGAACATATGTAGGCCACTCTCTTGTTAGGTTGAAGTTATGCTTATGAAAAAGCAGGTACTTGAGCCTTTTTGTCTTTATTTAGAATGAGAGTGTCCTTTGGAATCACCCTATTATCCTTGTTGATTAGGATGTCCATCTCAGATGTTCTTCTAAATTGGAGATAAGTAAGAGACACCTATATATATCTATCCACCCCTGAGTCATTTATATTTATAATAATTTAATCCTCTTATCTTTTGAAGTTCTCTCTTGTCAACATTATCACCCTTAAAAAATTGATATTTTTTGTCCAAAGCCTTTTTGTAGGAGAAAAAGTTGTTCGTTAGAGAAACTCTAAGAGCCCTGAGCAATTCATCAAATTCTTTGTTTAACCAGGGTCCTTCAGCTATTTTCTGTAGTCTTTCTACCCCAATATCACTTTGACTTGTTTGAACTGTGGCTTGGATGGATGATTTTAGCACTCTAGCTTTTATCTCCCCCTTAGTCTTGGTAGCAGGCAGAAGTAGAGGATCATGAAGGTCAGGTCTAACTGCTTTTGGAAATGCTGGAAGATGAATGTTTAAATCTCCCATAATAGCTCCGAAAGATACTGAATTTTGCATTTGAAGGTGTTTGTGGGAGTTTACTAGGAACTTTATATCTTGTTGTTGACTGTGCACCAAATATGTCAAGTTGGAGACTTGAGTTGACAAGGAGTCATTGAAAGACTATAAATTTGAGATTTTAGCTTGCAAGGTTTGGATTTATAGGTTGGTTGACAGTAGACATAGGTTGTTGTGAGCTTGATGCTGCCAAAGTACCAACAGAATTATGCACAATATTCTTGATCTCCTCTATGACCGAGGCTGAAGGTTCAAACCTATCTTTGTGAAGTTAATCCAGTTTGACCTTTGAGTCATTATTCTGAATGATTTGTTTCTGGATCACTTCATGTAGAGCTTTGGAGGAATCTCTCAACTTAGATACATTTTCTTCTACTAGAGTTAGAGAGAGGGCTTAAATTCTGTCTGAAAACTTGTTGAACTTGGTCTTAATGTCATGAAATGTTGGCATCATCTCATCAATCCTATCATTCACCAATTTCTTCACTATAGCTTGATGTTTGCCCAAAGTGTTTTCTATAGTTCTTCCAATGTGATGGAAGGCCTTTAATTGTGCTTTGTACACCTTTAATTGTGCTTTGTACACCTCTTTCACAGCATCATATACTTCTTGGGAAGTGAGGACCTTAGCATTGCTTCCCAAGATGGTCACATATTCTTCTCTAAACTTTCCTAAGGCCTCCTTCATGGTTGTGGTATAGTCCTTGGAAAGCCATGCACCCACATTACCATCTGCTTCATCTGCAATCTTCTCCTGTTGCTCTTCATTATCCTCCTTATAGGAAAGTAGTATTGTTTGATAGTCTTATTTTGACATATCTGTAGTGAGGAGTTGTTGGACGATAATGGCTAGGCCTGCAAGTTGCTCAACCAAAAGATCATTAACAGTTATTGGTTGTGCTTGAGCATCTTGCAGCTATTGAGCTAGGAGATGTGAGGGTTGTAGAGTAGTGTTTGAGGTAGAAGGTATATTTGTTTGGTTTGAGGTGGGGGGTATGGATGTAGGAATATCTCCTGTGATAGAAGTTACAGTTGTACTCACAGTTGGAACTGTGATTGTGACAATGTATTGTTCACCAATAATGTGAACCTCCATTTGAATTGGAGGGGATTTGACTAGGTTACTGTCATGTAACATGATCTCAAACCCTTGTTCTTCTTGCAAAGAACTGGAACTTGATGTGCTAAACTTGCCTCCCCAATAGATAGATCATTGGCAATTTTACTCCCAGCTTCAATTGACAGAGTAATTTCAGCTAGGGTTGTGAGGGGCATTTTCCCAACTAAAGGAACCTTCAATTGAATTGGAGAGGATTTAGATAGGTCCCCTCTCAGAAGTACTACACTCAAACCTTTCAGTCTGTGAAGATTGATTTGCACATGAAGGTGCTAAAGTAACAATCATAGGGTCTTCAATTAAAACTGATGAAAACCATGTGGGTGTCATCAAGGTCTACCCTGGCTTATAGCCTCTTACCAATTAAATGTGGTTCCTGGGTGGTGATCAAAATTTCTTGAACCGTGTCACTTGATTTTGACAATACTTGAGAAAATGATTCAAGTGTTTCATTGTAAGAAGAAGAAATTTGAGATATAAGAGTTGTGATATGAGGATTAGTGTTGGAAACTCCCCCTGAGTACAAGATGGAGTTTCAAATGATGTGCCTTTTTTGTGTGTGCCAAACTGATTTCTTCTTTTACCAACTTGAGAGTGCTCAAGTTGGGGGTGCAGACTCTTTATAAGTTACATTTTAGAGAATGCTTGATTCAGTAGAGACGCCCTATTGAGAGAATGCCTCTAGAGTCTGTTTAGATCCCTCTTTTACAACTACATCCTTTTGGGAAGATGCAAAGGTGGCTACTTGAGTGGTCAACTCAATTTTCTTATTCTTTTTTGGTTTCCTGACCAGGTTAGACTCTGTTTCTTCCTCACCACTCTCATCAATTATAGGCAATGGTGCATTCTTTCTCTTCTTTTTGCTCAGTCCATCCTATTGGGAGGATGAAATGGTTGGTTTCCTAGCTTCTAATGGTAATGAAGAAGGGGTCTCAGTTATGGAAGACCCCTGTTGGTTGTCCTGTGTTTGTATTTCCACAGGTATAGGAGCCATAATTGTACCAGATATGGCACTAGACTGCATGTCAGGCATAGGGTATGGATAGGTTCTAAATCTCTCTTACATAAAGTTAGTGATTTTTACACATACTAGTACCTTATTCTTTTTAATTAGTGAACCAAATAAAATCTTGGGTACTTGTTTACAATTGCCTATTTTAGTCCTATCAATACCATTAAGTAAATGTATATCTGCAACTTTATAATATTAGGTAGACATAATAAGCCTATGAAAGAAAATTTCCTTCTAGTGGTCCAAGGCATTGTGAGCCTTGTGCTGAGTTCTTCCAGGATCAATAGCCCCACATTAACGTGCTTGTTGTGAATGATGGAGAACACCAAATTTTGGACCATACTGGATGTATTGTCATACCCAGTCTTCTTGGAGCTGAAGGCCCTCATTATTGAGTCAAACATGAATGACGATTCCCTCCTTAGATGCTTCTTATTCAAGTTAGAAAGGTTAATCTTCTCACTGTAATTTATGAAATCCACAAATTCAGCTAACTCATGTTGATTTGGTACCTCCGCCATGTTGTCAGTAGGTATTCACGGTGCCTTATTGACATCATTCTCGTCAAATTCCACTTGTTGGACTTGAATTGAGAAGCTTACCGCCAAAGACACAACTTGATTCTCATGCACAATTGTCCTAACTACAGCTGAATTCTAGAACTCGTAGAGAACATCAAAGTAGTGGATAGGATTAGCAGTCAAGGCACCTCAAACTGTTTCTTTTTAAGAACCAAAAAGATCTCAGATAAAAAACTTAATAAAGTTCTTGAAACTATCAGGAGCTTGGTTAAAAGTTATATTCTCAAAGATGAAATTGAAATAAGTAAAAGTCATTGAAATCCATAAGTTAAAAGTTATTACAAACCCAAAATGATTACTTTATAAGTTTACAGTTCTTTTTCGTTATAATTATACATAATTTGATTCCCAAAAGATGAAAGCCTAAACTATAGATAGATCTACCTCTGCAGCAATGACGGCTAATATATCAGCAGGTAGACGCGGGACACCTCCCACGCTCTTGTGTTGGGTCTTCTTGAGTCTCGCCATTCTTCATAATTATTGTTATGTGATGAAGAAATGAAGGAAGAGTGAGCATTATAGCTCGCAAGATAATACATAGTTTAATCAATAATTCAAGTATGTGAATCGATAACTTACTGAAAATATTTATCAAGTGTAAGATAATTACTTACTAGATATAAGCTTAAAAAATTGAAGTTACAAAATACTCCAATATACTTATATCTTTTTAGAAAAACTACTTGAACTACCACTGTTCAAAGTATAATAAATTTTCAAAAGTTCATTGTATAGAAGAAGCTGCAAGATAAAACTTGTATAGAATCAATCTTTGAAATATTATTTAAAAGAATTGAAGTTACGAGATATTTCATTATGACCATATATATGTATAAGTGTGTATATATGTATCTCTATCACACACTCCTCGAAAAACCTCTGTTATGAAAAGTATAAACAGAGTTGGAATACCCAATGATTTTGAAAGGAGGAAAGCTTTGGAATAAACCCGATACCTTGCTGATCTGGCAAAGATATCAATCAAGTCACTTTCTCTACTAGTAGATGGCTGAATTACTCACTGGTCATCACCCTGACCGCATTAGGACCTTATGCTGGACTGTAACCCGGCCTCTTACGCATTGATGTATCGCCACTCAGTCGCTCACATTTTGATGGACTACCCTGATCCATGTCGCCTATGCCGACGCATTTTATTTGGGCCTACTTCCCGAACATTGGGAAAGTAATCAAATACTGTACTACCAAATTAGCAACTTCGTTGCGGAAAAAATACACCACGGAGCCGGATCCCTTAGGGTTTGAGCGAGTATTTAAATCCCTCCACGAAAGGAATGATTTAAGTTTAAAACGAGTGTTCGGATCCGCTTTAACTTTTAAAATCACTTTGAAGATTTGAAATCATTTTTTTTGAAAATATTTGGTGTAAGGATGATTTAATAAAATAAATCAGTTCCGATATATTAGAAAAATGCCTGAATATTATTATATAAATAATATTACAATAAAGAATATTTTTTATAAAAATAAATGAAGTAAAAGTTTTGAAACTAATACTTGAAACGAATAATCAATAATAAAAGATATACTTATGCAAAGTAAGATCTTTATTTGAATATTCGAAAATAATGTTTAATTATTATTATTAATTATCGAATGTACCTTATTCGATTAATAAATATAGAAAACAATATGAAATATACTCGGGAACCTCGCTTCCCCGTTTTAGGAAAAATGTTCAACTTTGGGTCCCCTATACTAATTGTATACACAACTACTGCTTATCTCTAGCATAGGTGTTATGCAGTTTATAAGCAATCGAATTGACAATAAAATATCAAGATTTCAAAACAGGCATGCATGTATATCATACCAACATGATCCAATATATTGCAAGATTTGCTAATAACAATCATGCACTTATCTCAAGATAATGCATATATATATAACATCACAACAATAGTTATAGGGGTAGAAAACTTGCCTGAGCAATCTGGGGTGGAAATGGGTCTACGATGAGTCTTGTAACCTATATAAAACACATAAGCCAAAATTAATCCTCGGTCGCTTAAGAAACTAGACTTTATCCATCTAGACCCTAACGCTCGCTTCTACACTTAAAGATTTATATTAGTCGCTCACGTAGCCCGGCTCCACCATTTTTATAAAATTAACCGTTAAACATTTTAAGGCAACGCTTTCGCAAGGGATTTACCAACTGTCTAATACACTTTACATAATTGTTTCATATTTCAATTATTTTTAAGGGCCTTAAACATGGTCTTAAAGTTACGTGAGGGATTAGGGTTCGTTCGCGAAATGTTGTTACTTAAAACGACCGTTTCTTCTAAACTGTAAATTGGATCTAAGCGAACCATATATCAAAACGAATCTTAAGACATGATATATATAAGCATGACAATGGTAAAGTTTTGACAGTGAGTGTCCTGTTACGAATGTTAAGCACAAACAGTTTAAAAGAAAATGGGCATTACGACGGCTATGTTTACGTGATTTCCAAATTTTACCAATCCAATTCAGTCCATTCTTACTATAATTCATCCATAACTCAAGATCCTCTTATCACTACTATCAAAAGTCAAAATTTCAAGACCATCAACTCATTTCAACCATTAAAATAGATCAACCAACAACCACCATCACTAATCAATCAAAACTAACTAAACATACATGGATCATGCTTTTCATTAATAACTTGTCCATAAAACTCATCAAAACTACAAATAAAGGCTAGGGTTTTAAAGATGATACCTTTTTTGTAGTGTAAGAGTAGCTACTAAGCCTTGTTGGATCCTTGTATAGCCTTACTTTAGCTTAAACCATCAAAGAAAATAAGATCAAGAAAGTTAGTTCTTGAAAAAGTACTATTCATCATCACTTTTGATGATTTCTTAGAAAATATTGGCATTGAATCAAAGGATTAAACTCTTAGGAAGTCTATATATAACCATGGAGAAGCTATATAAATTAACTTGCAATTTGATATGGAGTGGAGCATGAACTTTGGAAATTTCTTCCTTGCTTTTTAAGAGAAGGCCAAGGGCAAAGATGAAGAAATGGAAGAGAATGCTTATTGCTTTTTCTTTATTGAATGTGTAGTGAATCATACTTGGTGAATAATTAGCCTTCGTTTAATCATGGTTAATTTACTTGGCCATAATTCATCTAAGAAAAATATCTACTACTTCTGCTTACATCATCATTCATGTGTCACTACTTTGCCACTTGTCAAACTCTTGTGGCTTGATGACATCATCTTGCTCTAATCCTCTTAATTAGTACTTAATTGTTTGGTTAATATGCTTGTTATTTGCATAATCTTGATCCTTGGTCATTTATTTTTTTTACGGTTCGCTTGACTCTCGTTCTCGTTGTTCGTTTGAGAGATCATATTCGGGATCTTATTACTTGGGCTTCCCTAAACCTTTCTTAATATTTTATATTTCTTTAATGATCTTCTCTTATAATCTTTGAATTGAAATTCTTTTAACCATGTGACCTTATACTTAATTTTTCGGTATTTGGTAAAAATCAAAGTGTTCGAATTCAAATTTTGACGATCTTTACATACACTCATTTACATCACGGAGTACTGAAATGATCTCAGAATATCCATAAAAGAACCCTTATATAGGGTGGTCAGACAATTTTTTTAATCCGCACAATCAGCAAAAAGTTACTATTCATAAGGATTACAAAAATTCCAAAAATTTGGGGTTGTTACAAAAAAATCATCAAAGTCAATTGCTTCTTCCTGTGAGTAGCCTTTAGCAACCAGTCTTGCTTGTTTTCTTGTCACAATTCCATTTTCATCCATTTTGTTCCTATACACCCATTTTGTTCCAATAATGCTTATGTTTCTTGGTGCATGAAAAAATCCTAAACTTTACTTCTCTCAAAGTGATTTAATTCTTCCTATATGGCAGTTATCCAGTCAGGATCAAACAAGGCCTCTTCAGTTTTCTTTTACTCAATTTGTGACAGAAAACATGCTGCAAACAATCATTTGCAGTAGCACTTCTAGTTCTCACTCCGGCATTTGGATCACCAATTATTGCATCTTTAGTGTGACTTCTATCCCATTTCTTGGTGTGATCTTGTTGACTAGAATTGCTTTCACCATTGGCATAATTTGCAGAACCACCATCTTCTTCTTGATTAGAGTCTTCATTTTCATGGATCACTTTTTCAGTTGTTTCTTGCTCCATTCGATTATGTGTTGATCTCAGCATCATCCTCAGAATCACAGTCAATATTAAAATTTTCAAACCTCAAAGTTTCAGCATCAATTTCATCAAGGCATTCCAAGCATGGACATTTATCATCATCAAAAGTCACATATTTGCTTTCCATAATTTTATTCTGTTCAAGCACATAAACTCTGTAGATGGTTCTCTCCAATGAATATCCCAAAAAAATTGCTTCAAAAACCTTGGAGTCAAATTTTCCCACATATTTAGAGTTGTCTTTTAGCACAATACACTTGCTTCTAAACACATGCAGATGTTTCACAATAGGCTTCCTCTTTCATAGAATTAAGTATGGTGATTTGTCAAGGTTTTTTTTATCAGGTATTTGTTTTGAGTATAGCATGAAGTATTCACAGCTTCCTCCCAAAAACTTGTTGGTAGATTGGCATCTTGCAACATTATTCTGGAAGCTACAACTAAAGTTCTATTTTTCCTTTCAACAGCACCATTTTGTTGAGGTGTTCTTGCAGCTGAAAATTCTTGAACAATGCCATTGTCTTTATAGAATTCACGCAATGCTGCATTCCTGAATTCTGTGCCATTATAATTTCTCAATTTCGTTACACAATTTTAATCTTCATCCTGCTTTTAATTGGTCCAAACAGGTCCATGTGAATAAGTTGCAATGGTGCACTTATGGAATTCACAGTTTTGCTTTTATGACCGGACATCTTCATTTTGTCTTTCTGAGAAGCCTCACAAACTTCATTTTGAGCAAATTCCAAATTTGGCCTGTCTCTCACTAATTCCTTTTTCACCAAGGTATGAATTGCTTTGTAATTCAGGTGAGAGAGTTTCTTGTGCCTAGCTTTCTTTGCTCAACTGATGCCTTGGTATAGAAGCAATAAATACCACCCTTGTTTGCTGAACTCAAATATGCAAAAAATAAGCTTCCCCTTCTAACTACTTTCAGAGCAGTTTCACCAGTCTTTTTGCTGATTATTGAGTTGTCTTCTTTTTCAAAATTCACCTGGAATCCTTTGTCAGTAAATTGACTAACACTTAGAAGATTAACTTCAAGTCCAACAACTAGTGCTACATCTTGTATGACAACATTTATAGAAACCAGCTTGCCATGTCCCATTGTGAATCATTTATTGTTGTCTCCAAAAGTCACCAATGGGCCAACCATCTCCTCAAATTATTATAGCAGTGCCTTATCACCTGTCATATGTCTGGAGTACCTTCTTTCAATGATCCATATGACTCTTTTCACCTTGCCCTGCACACAATGAGGATTATGTGTGTTTAGCTACCCAAGCATTGTTGAGTACTTTCTTCTTTTTAACTGAAGTAGCAGAAGTAGAGTTTGATGTTTCAAAAAGAACAACATTTATTCATTAATTTGTATTTTCCTTTTTAGCTGTAGATCCAAGATTAACTTATTCGATATCTACTCTCAATTTATGACAACTTGTCATTACTTTGATATTGCAAGGAATGTAATTAAATCTGTCACAGAATGAATAGGGATCCTCAGCTACTACCTCATTATATTTGCATGCTCCTTCGTTTGGCTCACTAATAGCCTTTTTACAAAGGTGAGTTAGATGATTTGTTGAGCCACATTTCTGACATTTATTACTTGGAGCATATGCAACATAAGCATAGTTGTTGCTCTTGTTCACACCTATTTTTCCATTTATGTTCTTTTTCTTTTTCCCAGCATTCTCAGTTTTAATCTCCTTGGTTGGTGTCTTGATAACTTGATTGACTATAGTTTTCTTTTCAGGTTCATCTGTGGTTGTGGTTTCAACATCCTTTTTTTCACTGTCTTCATCTGCAAATCTTGCTTGATGACTAACTCAACCCGTTGCCTGGTAAAGTAAATTTGTAAGGGGTTGGATGTAATTACTAAATAAATCAATGTATTATGAAAGTAAAGTAAGAACAGATGAATCAAATAACAGTGTATATTGATCTTTAATAAATTGTTACAAAACTCTCTCAAGAACAATATTCTTAAGAGCTGCTAGGTTATATGAATACTCGATTTCTTCACCACAGCTAAAGAGTTAACCTATTTTGTGTTTATATATCACACATCTACAATCAATCACTATCAATCACAAGATATGTTACCGTATAATTCTACCACTTTCTATACATATCTAAATCAACTACGATCTTATAAATCAGCACCTCCTGATTTATCTTGTAGTATTGACTTATCCACTTCAGATCCTGACAGTCTTCTTATTCTGATGACTTGACATATCCTGACTTTCAAACAGATCCTGATTGGCTTAACATATCCTGATTCCTTTGTCAGATCCTGATGCCTTGATAAATCCTGATTTCTGCTATAGATAGTTCCTAATAATCTCCCCTAATTTATGCTTTGCAGAATAAGCATAAATTCCAAATTAATGTCTAGTGCCAAAAATGAAAGAGATAAATTGTAGAGTACAAAGCATACTTTGTTTCAGACTTTAATCTTCATATTTCTTGATAAACTCTGCAGTATTTCTGAATAAAAGGTTTAACCTTATCATCAATCTTTTTCAACAATATCTCTTCTAATATGATTTTCAAGTTCTTCTCATATCCAGATTTATTTGATAGTTTATAGATAGTAGTCCTTAAGTTTCTGATAGGAGTTCTTTCACTCATCAACTCCTCCAGTTTCATATAGCAAGCTTTAGAACTAACAAAATTCATAGTTATGTGTCTCTGTGTAAGAACATTTTCAATCATATCTTCTCCTTTCTTCATGTTGACTTCCGTTTGAAATTTATGTATGTGGGAATATATGATCCAAATTAATATTGACCATCATCTAGAATCCTCTTTCTGATATTGGCCAGAATCATTTTTGACCATAACCCTGAAGTTTCATCTTCAACTCTTAGAAAATAGTGAATATATTTCAATTCCTTTGTAGGCATGATCAGCAGTTCATCAAGTGACATAACTTGAACTTGATCATTTTTCAATAAGAGTAAGATCTTCTATTTAAGTTCAGAACCATCATGGTTTTCAAGTATAATCTTCATAACTTCAAGTTTATCCAGATGATCAACAGTTACTTCCCGACCAGAACTATTACCAAGTGTGAAGTTCAACAGTTTTAAGTTGACAAGTTTAGCTTCATAATGTCCTATTCCATCTCTTGTGAATTGGTTAATCAACTTGATATTCTTGGCTTTTACTAACCAAGAATGCTTATCTCCCACGGGATTAGAACTAGGTAAACCATCTATCCTTATTCCTCCAAAAGTAAGCTCGGTTTATTATTACAAATAAGATCAACAGTTTTTCTCCATTTATATTTGTTCTTGTTCTTTTGAAATACTAGAGCTTTCCTTTCTGCTATTTCATGTAAGATCTTCATATTTGAACTTCTCCATCAATTCCTTTCAGATCTTCTAAGCATATTCCTGTATGATTGATTTTCTTTGTCAACAACAATTCTAATTTTTCCTTCTTGTGCCCTTTCTTCTCTGTCAAAATCCATTTCTTCTTCCTTGAAGTTTTTAGTATTTAAGGCTTCAACATAAGCAGAAAGAATCTGTAAATCCACCCGAAATAGAATTTCTTCTTCTTCAGTTTTAACAGAATCATAAATTATTATCACTTTGTTAGTGTCAGGAAAAGAATCAGAACTTGTATCTTTGTTATCAAGATTTGAACTTGGAGTAACAAGAACAACTCCTGTATTAGATCCATGTGATCTACCCTTTGGGACTTGAGTTGACTGTGTAGTTTGATTTTGAATTCCAGTTCCAGTTTGAACTACAGTTTGAACTATAACATCATCAGAAGTCTTCTTTGCATGCTTATCACCATCATCATCAGAATTGGTATTTCTCCTCAAAATTGATTCAGGTTGACACTTTGTCTTTGGTACTATCTCCCCCTTTTTGGCATCTAGAATTTGTAGAAGAGAGAGAATAGCATCCAACTTAGAATTTGTAGCATTCTGACTAGCTTCCAGAGATGTCATTTTCTCAGACATTTGATCTTGCTTAGCTTCCATGCTAAACATCCTCTTCATCAAGCCATTGTGTTTGTTTTTCCCTTTAATAGTCACAGAAAGATCAATAATCTCTTCTCTAAGATCAACATTATCTTGCTTGAGTGCAGAGACAGAAGAATGCAATCCTTTAACTAAAACTGTTGTGGCCTTGATAGATGCTTTCATATCATAATTAGAAATTAAATTAACAGCATGATCAACTAAAGTCTGAGAAGATTCCATAGAGATCTTTTCACTTGGTAATCTCCAGTGTTTATTCCATTCATGATCCCTATAAGTAGTAAGAGTAGGAGCATGACCCGATGATGAACCTAAATTAGACATGTTAGATGCTTCAATTCCAGCTTTTAGAGCAGCATCATTAGGATTATCATCATCAGAATCATCAGACTCAGTATCATCACTAGAAGATTTCTGAGGAACATCAGAATCAGTATCAGGAATTATGCTTTTGAGCTTTACATCAGAATTTGTCTTAGAAGGTTTAGTTACCTGTGTAGATCCTGAAAAAAAGAACCATAAGTAACCTCAATCTCTCTTTTCTTTTAAATTGATCTCATCACTTCTCACACATATATTACTTTCAATAGAAATATTTAGCTCACTGTTTTCACTCTTTTCTACCTCTCCGTTTGACAGTTCAGGAGACTACCTCTCAATAATTCTATTTTTCTCTAAATCTTTTCTCACAAACTCACTAGAAAGGCTAAACTCTCTCGGAAAAGAAGAAATAAGAGGTGGCAAAGAAGAGTGGTCTGTGGTCATAAAAATAGAGGTATTCCTATTAGTAGGTCTTTTTATAATCATTCTATCAGATAAAGTAGAGTGTAAAGAATTTGTATAATGAGCAGTAGAAACCATTGGTATAGAATTGAGTGGTTGTACCAAAATGGCATCTGCAAAAGTAATCAGTACATCAGGATTTTTTGTGTTAGGAACGGATGCATCATTAATTATCATTGAGTCAGGAATGTGCTGCTTGTTAGGAGTTGACCCTATATCAGGAATTGTAAAGAAGTCTACAACAGAACTTCGAACTGTTGGTTCTTGTGTTACTTAAGGTGTAGAAGCTTCTTTAATCCTTAAATTGAAAGTTCTTGTATGCCTCCCTCAAAAATATGATGATTGATAAAAACATCCAATTGAGCAATATGCTTTTGATGAGCTTTACTGTCATGTACTGTCTTCTGAATATCATCAGCCACATAAATATGACTCTTTTGAGCAATGTCGGGAATATTCAAAAGAATCGCAGTGCTTGCACCTACACTTTGAGCAGGTGGTTCTTGTGTAGCCGGGGAATTAACAGGTGTATCTTTAATTTAAGAAGATGGTTCTTGTGGACTGTACCCCTTCTGTGGTGATTGAAGCTTGGTCTTTTTACGGAGATAAATTATTGAAGTCTTTGCTTTTCTATTGACAGACTTTTACAGACCATCTTCCTAAGAAATTTAAAAAACTTTGGCTATTTGAGAATCAATAAATGTCTAATCAGGATTTTTCACTATCTTGTCAGGAATTGCTTGAGACCAGTCTAGTTTTGATGATGACTTATCAGGATCTATTGATTCCTAATCCATAGCAATATTAGCCAATACATTAAGACCATCTGTTTGCTTTTGAACTTTTTTTCCGCCTTGATCAGTCTCCTTTTCTTAGGCTCGACAACTACAACAAAAATTTGATCTTCTTCAGCACTAGCACCAATATACTCCACTGGTCTAGAAGGCATCTTGAACATAATTGGACCATCACTGTCATTATCATTGTCTGATGGCTCATCTACCAGCTTAACACAAGTTGTAGTCTTTCTTCTCTTTCTTCCTACATTCTCCTTGATGCTTGTTAATGACGAAACATTTTTCTTCCTTGCTCCACCTTGTTTCCCCAATGATTTAGGTGAATGTGAAAAAATCTTTGAACCTGGTTGTCTCTGAGACACATTAGTCCTAGCTATTGTCTTTGATTTTGCAACTGATTCTTTTTGGGAAGAACTAGAGGTGATAGAGTGTTTCGATTTAAGGGAAGAAAAATGAACATTGCGGTCAGGAATAGGGTTGGATGTGCCATGTTCCATAGTGTCAATATTTGGAAAACTGTACTTATGAGGCATTTTGTTAGAAAAAAACATCCACAATTCTCTTGGTATAAACAATATATCTTTTCAAGAAAAATATAAACAATACTATTTTTCTCATCAGTAAACACTATGTAACATCATCTGATTCCTGCTCAAAACCTGTGTTCTTTAAATATTCAAATAACTTCATAGTAATTAGTTGACCACATGTGAAATATGTAATGTTAAGCATACAAATATAAAATCAAACAAGATTCAAACATGCAAACATCAAGGGAAGATGAACAGTCATATTGGTTTATCAGAAGAATAAACAACAGAGGATTTTTATTAATTATAATATTTGAATACAAAAATGGAAATATAAATGATTTTTAAAGAAGAAATCAATTCTAACTCCTAAAAGCTAGACTATTCCCTTGCATCACTCGGCGATGGAAGATGCGAGACATAGAGACTGCAAGAGAAATACTATTCACTTGAATCTCTAGAGCTACCAGGCATTTTTGCTCTGCCAACTCAGCTCCGCGCTCTTCTTCAAGAAAAACTTCCATCATGAAGAATTTCAACTCAATTTGATCATCCCAGGAGAGATGATCATACACCGACTCCAGAACTGCAGTCGGGTGAAAAGTTTGACCATTGATCCGGACTTGTAGTCCGAAAGGGTCAAAGTACATCCTTTCTTCCACTGGGTTGAAAACTGGAAGATATACTCCATTATTTCGAGTATAAAATTGAGGTTGATTCATGATTTTTGATGACAAAAAAGATTTAGGTTTGAGAAGAAAGTGAAGAGTTGTGTTTAGTAAAGAGTGAGTAATGTGTGAGATGGGTTATGTGATTTTATAGAGGAGATCAAGAGGAATTGAGTACACTCTTTGTTAACTGTGTAATAATGAATACAACATGCATGATCTTATGCATATCTAGGCAAACAAAAGCAAGATATCTTTACATACTCCTATTTCCAATATTAAAAAAATACCAATGACAAGTTTGTCATAATTACTTTAAAGAGAATAAGAGAAATTTCTAACAATTAAAATCACAAAAGAAATAATGTTACCGTCCTTTTTAAGAAAAATCATGTCTTGTTCATCACTTGCTGAGATAAATTTGCAATCCAAAATCAAGAATCTAATCATGATTCTCCCCCTAAGCATTTGCATTAATGAATTTAATAGCCGAATCAAGAACCTTGTCAGCATTTATCAGAGATTAACATATTATCAGTAATGTATTTACCACATTACTTCCATGCAAGGCTCCCCCTATACTAGTGCTGTTAGTTCCTGATAGATTTGCGTTGCTCCCCCTCAACTTATGCATTGTCACAACCTTGACTTAATATCATCAGGATTTGCCTTCTTTTCTTATCTAAGTTTTTTGACCACAAGTGCAACCTTTTCATGAGTGCCTTCTCTTCCAACTTTTATCTACTGATGCTTTGGTTACTAAAAAAGTTTCAGGACCATCATTATTTACATAAAGTTTGGCTTCATAGATGTTTCCATGTCTATAGGCTTTGAAAATAATCTTCTTTGTGATCTTATGAACTATTTCACAGTGAGTATCATAGAGCACAACATAGAAACCTCTGTCAGTAATTTGACTGATTCTCAACAAGTTGTGCTTTTGTCCATCTACTAGAGCTACGTTTGAGATGATGAAATTTCCAATGATTATATTACCATATCGCAATATTTTTCCTACATTACCATCACCATAGGAAACCATTGGGCCAACCTTCTCCTCATATTATGGTAACAGGGATTTAGTTCCGGTCATATGTGTTGAACAACCACTGGCCAAAACAAGCACATTCTTCGTATTTCCCTGTAATCAGAAATATGGAAATCAGATAGAATTTTTAAGAACCCACACTTGTTGGGTCCTTTTGGACATCTTTTGTATTTTTGTATTAGAAGACTTCTTTTCATGATTTGATCCATCAGGAATTACTCTATCAGGATTTGTCTTGACACTTTTAACTCTATAAGATGTATGCACATTGAGTTTAGCAGTTCTAATTAAAAACAATTTTATTGAATTTTGGAAAAAGATCATAATTGTTATGATACAAACTATGATAATATAACAGGTGTAAATAGAATGCCAACTGCTACCATAATGAGAATTGTGGTCTGTAAAGTACTGATCTACACTATTATCAGACTCATGAATCTTAGTAACTAGTCTTTTTACGCTTCCTGTAATCAATAGCAATATGATTAGTATTACAACAGTTAAAACAAGCTTTTCTAGGAGCATCAGGAATGTACTTATAGTTGCTTGCTTTAATTATTTCTTGTTTTGCATTTCTACCTCTCTTAGTACTAGATTTGGGAGTCCTAGCAGTTAACTCACAAATTTTTTGTCTAACTGACTTTTATAATTTTTTCTTTTATTTTCTTGTATCTTAGGCTCTTCTTTCCTTTTATCAGATACTCTAGGTTCAGCTTTCTTCTTATCGGAATTCTTAGAGGTAGAACCAACTTCATAGACAGACTTCACTCCATTTTCATCAGTTCTAACAAACTTAACACGAGTAGTGTTATTAATAGCCTTATTGATATTCCTCTCAGTAAATTTATTATAACCTAGACATTCTTTCTAATTTTTGTCACTGATGAAACTATGAACTTTCTTTCCTGAATTCATCCATGTCTTAAACACCTCTTTTCTTTCTCAAAAATTTTCTTTAGTCTGGCATATTTAATATTTATCTGACTTTCATTATGTTGGGCCTTTTTACATGCTTATTCATTATCATGCATGCATACTAACTCAGCTTCCAAGAAATCATTTATTTCTCTAAGCTTCTTATTATCAGCAATTAAAATGTCATATTTAATAGTATTACATTTAAAAGTGACATGTAGAGAATATAAAAAAGTTTTCAGTTCAGATAAATTATCAGTATCAATAGGAAATGCAACTGAAGGTACCTTATCAGTTCCTGAAGCATCCTCTCCATGAATTGCCATGAGTGCATAACATTCATCATCATTGTTAGTTCATGATGAGTCCATCTAGTCATTGTTGGAATTTGTGGTGACCAAAGCCTTTCCAGTTGTCTTGGGGCACTCAAAAGCCATATGGCCCCTTCCATTATAGTTGTAACAAGTTAGCTTGCTCTTGTCAAACTTCCTTCCTTTGGTGTATTGTCCATCAGTCTTTCTGAACTTGCCTTTTCCATGATCAGAGAACTTTCTGTTAAAACCACCTCTTCTTTATGGATTAGCAACCCTCATCCTTCTAAAGCCTTTCACCAGCATTGCAGCCATCTCAATAACTTGAGGATCATCCAGATCAATCTCACAATCCTCATCAGTCTTTGAGTTAAGATCTGATGAATAATTAATATCTGACTCTTCAACTATGTTCCTCCTTATTGACCTCTAACTCATCTTTTCCTTGCTTTTTTGAGTCTCAGTATTAAGAGACACAACCTTCATCTTCTAACCCTTTTTATTCTTTCTTTGTTGGATCTCCAGGTCATGAGTTTTCAGCATCCCGTACACTTCATCCAGAGTCAATGAATCATGATGATATTGATGCCTGATTACCGAGGCTCCCAATATTCTAGAAGAGCTCTCAGATACTTGGTGTTTGAGTCTTCTATTTTATACTCTTTTCCAACTAATAATAGATCATTCAATAGTGTCAGAAATCTATCATAGATGTCAGTAATTGACTCATCAGCCTTGGCATCAAATTGCTCATATTCTTGCACAAGAATAGCTCTTCTATTCTTCTTTATTGCCATTGTACCTTGACACCGTGTCTCCAAAGCATCTTATATCTCCTTTGCAGTCTTGTAGGAAATCACCCTGTTGGACATCACATTATCCAAACTATTGTGTAGAATATTTATGACTTTTGCATCCTTAAGCATTGACGCTTTCTCAACATCTGACCACTTTGACGTTTCCTTTTTTGACATAGTGTGCAGGAGCATCTGCGGTCAGAGCCATATTTTCCATGGGATAAGGAGGTCCTGATTTAATGATATCAATATATGTATCATCAATAGCTTCCAGAAACATCAACATCTTTACTCTCCATGTAGAGTAGTAAGCTTTCTTCAGGATGGGAATTTTCATGCTTTCATACTTAGTTCCAAACATCTTGACCTTTGCAAATTAACAGTTAATTTGACCACTCTGATACCACTTGTTACATAGTAAATTAATTGTATAAGGGGGTTGGATAAAATTATTAAACAAATTGATTTATTATGAAAGTAAAGTAAGAACACATGAATCAAATAACAGTTTATATTGATATTTAAGAAACTGTTACAAAACTCTCTCAAGAACAATATTCTTAAGAGATGCTAGGTTATATGAATACTCGAGTTCTTCACCATACCTAAAGTGTTAATCTATTTTGTATTTATATACTACACATCTATAATCAATCACTATCAATCACAAGATATGTTACATTATAATTCTACCACTTTCTATACATATCTAAATCAACAACGATCCTATATATCAGCACCTCCTGATTTATCTCGCAGTATTGACTTATCTACTTCAGATCTTGACAGTCTTGTTATTTTGATGACTTGACATATCCTGACTGTCAAACATATCCTGATTGGATTAACATATCCCGATTTCTCCGTCAGATCCTGACGCCTTGATAAATCCTGATTCCTTGACATAGACTGTTCCTAACACAAACTCACTGAAATTAACCTCACATGCCTTAAACAAAGGTGTATCTACTTTTCTCAGCATAACTAGGACATCTTGATTTGTAATTGCTTTCCCTTTGTCACCTTCATTTTTCTTGTTGTTGTTCAAGGCATCACAATCCAAACCAATAGTTATATTAGCACAAGGTTTGTTTTTCTCATGGTATTTTCCAACCAACTGAGATGCATTTTTAAAGGACTTCAATTTCACTTCATTCTTTTCCAATTTTTCCCTCAGCACTACTTCAATTTCACTTGCACATTTGAGCTTGTTTTTCAGATATTCATTTTCTTGCTTGACTGTTTCAAGCTTAACAAGCTGCAGCTTCAATTATTGATTTTCAATCTCAAGCTTCTCATTAATCTTTGACAGTATACTAACTTGCTCAGTAGCTACCACCATGCTTGTGTGGATGTGAAACATTTCTACACTCATCTTTTTAATAGTTTCTTTATACTGGCTTGTATTTAATTCAATGGTAGTTAGAGTTGGTACCTCTGATTTTGATGAGGATGATTCTCCTTGCTCTAAAGCCATGAGTGCAGAATTTCCAACTTTTTCATTATCATCATCTTCATCAGTGTTATCCCAACTCTTGCCTTTAGTATATAAGTCGTTCCCTGTTGTTTCTTCAAGTGAGCTTCATACTTTGCTTCCAACTCCAAGTAAGCTTTATCCTTCTTTACTTTCTTTGGCTTCCTGCACTCAGTTGCAAAGTGGCCCAACTCATCACAATTGAAGCACCCAATTTTTGATATGTCAACAAATCCAGTTTTGTAGCCACCTTTGCCACATGATTTGTACTGAGCTTTTACTTTCCAGTTGTTGCTATTTGAGGTTTGTCCCTTGATGTTGAAATACTTTGGCTTTTTCACCCTAATGTTAGAAATTTCTAGCAAGGTAAGTCGTAAATTGATCCATTTCATCTAGCTCATCAAGGGTATAATAGTCATCCTCCTTTAGCTCCAATATGACTTTTTTATAGGGCTCCTTGTTTTTTATTCAACAGTATGAGTGACTAAAGTTTGAAATTCTTGTTCATCTTTAAGCATTATACTGTCATAGGCCATCAAGGCACTAGATCCATCTACTACATGTCCTTGGTTTGCCTTCAATAACTTTATCTAAAACATTTCAAGCTCATATGTTTTCAAAATTCCATATAGAACCTCCAGTGTCATCCTGCTCAAGTCTCTGCCTTCCCTAATAGCAGATATCTTCTGTTCAGGATGGTCAGGAAGAGCTAGAAAAAACTTTAGGTTAAACTCCTCATCTTCATAATATTTATCATGAAGTTGCAAGTCATTAATCAATTTGTTGAATCTTTCAGAAACTTCAGTAATTCCTTCTTTAGGCTTAGCCATGAAACCCTCATATAGTGACACAAAGATTCTCTTTTAGTTAGATCTAACTTCCTCTGTCCCTTCACACAGTATCTCAATCTTTTCCCAAATTTGTTTAGCAGAATCACAGTTAAAAATTTTGTTGTACATCACATTGTCAAGAGACTCAATTAATATGAGTTGGAGACTATTATCCAGGGAAACCTTTTCATTTTCAGGCTCTGTGTAGGTTAAGGGGTCTTTAGGGGCATAATGTACTGGTATGACTGTTTCTTCTTCTGTAGATTCAGAGACTCTCATAATAGGAATGAAAGGTCCATTCTTAAGGATCTGAATATACATGGGATTTGCCATCCGTATGAACAACATCATCTTCTTTTACCAGAGTGTGTAGTTGACCTTGTCGAATGCAGGTATCTTGATTCTTGTTTTGACTACTCATTTTCCAAAATCTTAATCTGTTTACTTTCAGATTTTGCTCTGATACCACTTGTTAGATATCGAATGCTAAGAATGTAACATAGGGGGGGTGAATTTCTTGAGTAATTTTGTCTTTAAACTTGTTTGGATTTTGGTGAAAAAAGCAGTTAGTGATTTATAGAGATATTAAAGTAAGCATAAATAATACAAACACACAATATCAAAAATTCAATTAATTGTATTAATTAAGTTTTTCTTGATACAAAATCCGTGTTCTTGTAAATTAAGAACTCAACTTATATCCTGAGAGAATATAAGAATTCCTAGATCTGTTTTGTTCCTTATGAACTAAGGACCAGTGGATGCATTATAGACTAGCAACACGGGTTTACAAGACTTGCACTAAAATGTACTAAACCATTTTTTAAAGCAACCTTTTTCTATTTCCATTTATGGCTTAGTAAATCTGTGTAGAATCTAGCAGGTCTGTGACCACCCATTGTCCAGTTAATCTTGGCCCTTGATCTTGTATTCTTCAAGTCATGCTTTGTAGACTTTCTAATTCAGTGAATGAATTGTTTGTTCACTGATAATCTTATATCTTGAACTTGTCTGCATTCTAAATTTAAGAAGTATGTCGAGATCTCCAATTTGTTCTATATAGAAGTGACATCTCGATAAGTATAGTGACTTATCGAGATCTATGAGTTCCTTATAGGTATAATTGACTTGTCGAGGTCTCTAGATCCTTGCATGTGAAATAACTTGTCGATATGTCTGAGATCTCTACATGTAGAAATGACCTGTCGATATCTTTGAGATCTCTATATACATAATTTGACTTATCGATATCTCTAAGTTCTCTATATGAGAAACTGACTTGTCAATATCTCCAATTTTTAACACCTTTATTTGACTTGTCGATATCTCTGAGTTCTCTACATGCAGAAATAACTTGTCGATATCTTTAGTTCTTTACATCTTCATTTGACTTATCGATATCTCTGAGACTTATCTTTATTTGACTTGTCGATATCTCTGAGTCTTATAAATAAGCTATTTTGTACTTCTCTACAAGTCATTTTGGACTTCTCGATATAACTTGATCTGTGACTTGTCGATATCTTGACTTAGAATATTTTTCATAGAAAAACTTTATACAACTCCAAGCTTCTACATCTTTTCTCTAAGGAATGATCATGGCTTAATCTTCTTCTAGAGTTTATTCCTTAGCTTGAATCTGTTCATAGAAAAACTCCCAGTCTAATATACTAACCATTTTTACAAACTCAAGAAATACAATTATAGAATACAAAATTGATTATCAACCAAATATTAGGGATGTCAATATGACTTAGTCATGTTATTATACAGGCATGTCTTACACAACGAGTTCATATGGGCTACAAGAGCGAAGTTGTACCTCCACCTGCTGATAACTATAAGGTCCATTTGGAGAGTTTCTAGGAGAAAGGATCAAGAGTTTGTAACAATAAGATCCTCAATCTCAGGGGTACCACATAATAGAAGGTTCACAAAGCTAAAGGAAGAACCTCATCTTGGAGGTTCAACTGGTAAAAGGTTAAGGACTACAAATGTTCTTATAGTGGAAATTGTAGAAAATTCTCTGGTTTGCACAATGCTTTAGTTCAAATGAGGAGTAAGAAGCTGAAGCCGAAGGTGCGAACCACCTGGATGGTAAATGAAGCTGAAGCCCATGGTGTGAACCCCCTGATTTGTAAATGCAGCTAAAGCCAAAGACATGAACTTCCTAGATGATGAAATGCATGAGGATTTGGAAAAATATGGGGATATGAACTTTTTAATTGGTAAACATAGCTAAAGTTGAGGATGTGAACTTTCTGGTTAATGAGTATCATGTAAACTTGGATGCTAGAAAAAAGGTTCACATGAAGAGTCGAACCCCCAAGAAAAGGAGGCACCGAAGGACCTAGAAACACATAAGTATGTGGACCTCTCAGAGGTTAAGGTCCATGGAGAAGAACCCTAAGGTCAATAAGCTTCATCTAGTATAAACATTATAATGCAATGATTGTGGTTAAGGTTCTGGTATGGTTTGGACTTATAAGAACATGTAATTGGCACATGATCCAGGTTCGGAGAGAACCTGGGATCTACAAAGTGGGGTTCCATTCGCCAAGTAAACCTCAGGGTACTTCTACAAAAATTGAGTTCCTTGGTGGGGGTCAAGTTGGTAGCTAATATGGTTATGGTATGCCCAGGGAAAGCCCTAAAGGGGCAGGAAAAGTTCTAAAAGTACCTTGGGAGTTAACCAGGCTATTAAGGTACAGGTGCTCATGCATACCTATTAAGTGGCATTTATGTCCACTTAGAATGCTTCGTAAAGGCTCGAATTGGTGTTTTGAACTCATGTTATGTGTGTATTTGATGTGTTTTTGTAGTGTTTTGCATTTCAGGATATAATTAGTGTTTTTGTGTATTTTCTCGGAAGATTGCACGGAAGAAACCAACACAAGAAGTCAAATAAATAAGAAAATTGCAGATTTTCCAGTAGCTCAGAGCAGCCGCACCTAAGTCCAGAGCGGCCGCTCCTAAGTCCAGGGCGGCCGCGCCGGTTTAACAGAATGTCAGGGCGGCCACGCCGCTTGACAGAGCGGCCGAGCCAGGTCGAAATCCTGGAATCCTGATTTGATTAGGGTTAAATATCAAAATAGTCACTGAGGTGAAGGTCATATATCAAAACGTTCATCAAAGTTATCGGGGTCTCTAAGACCCCATTACAGTAATCAATAATGACAACTCCGTTAAACTCTATTGTAGACCTGAAGGAAATATTCTGACTGGATGATGATAAAGCAGAGCTGACTAGATAGACTATGATATTTATTTTTTACATAAGTAGTAAATAATGTTTATACAATACATCAATGTATATACATACGTATTACTATGATTCAGAGTTCATCCTTGTTCTCCCTAATTGTAATTCAAAGGCTTTCACGACCATCAAGAGTTTAGATTAGGATTTGGGGTCTTTGCAGATTGTTAAATTGCTGCAAGTAGGTAAGCTTTTGAGCCCATCAATACATTATATATTTTGTTTTAGCAATTTCTGTGAAATCTAATTAGATTCCAAACTTAAAATTTAATTTTTAAACAAGCAGTAAGTACTTTTTTCTTTTTGGAATTAATAAATATTTTTATTATTTTATTAATAGGTTAGAAATACAAGGTAAATTGTCTCATTGATCCTTATTACATTTATGCACGTGTCATAAAAGGCTAAAAAGAATTATAATATATTTTCCCTTTTAATTTCGTATTATCCAAAAGTTAGATTTATAAATAGGGTGTTGATAAATTAGAGAAATAAAAAAATTAGAATCATAAAATTTGGGTATACATATATTATCATCTTATAAATATTGATATATTTTTGTTTTTAAATTTGCATTTTACATAAGTTTGGAAAAAATTAAGATTTTTAAAATTATATATCCCCAATTTTAAATAAGGTATAAGTATTTTAAATATTAAGAAAAGAATTTGAAATTTAAAAAACAAATTTTTTATTTAAAATTATTAATAAATTAAAAAATAAAATAAAAATAAAAATTACATCTCCTTTCTAGAATTAATTTTCCAATTTTGTAAAGATTTGAAAATATACATAATCCCTTAATTTTAAAATTATTATACAATAATTTACACTAGTAAGCTACGTACAAATATCATTACAGGTGTATTTGTCAATCACAGTCAGCAACTTTAACGCTTATGTTTGTACATCCACATTTTCTGTTAAGTCAAATGGTCAAACTAACGTCGCTGTCATTATTCATTACTATAATGGTACATATGAGACCCTGATAACTACGATGAAACATTTGATATATGAGGCTGATTTTAGTGACTATTTTGATATATAACCCGATTTGATTAGAAGGCTGATTCTTTGGACACCTGATCAGATGGGCTGCTCTACAAAGACTCTTTTAAGATGTTTTCACAACAGAGACTAAGCAGAAGATGGCGAGAAGACCTAGGAGCACAAATTCAATGAAGGAGAAGAAACGCTTGTTTTACTTGTGATTCTTTGATTGAGTTGTAATCTTGGATGCTTGTTTTCTTGTTTGTTGAACCTATTACTCTTGATTACATACTATAATTATTTATTCAGTTTATAAAGACTTAGTTTATTATACCATGCTTTCATCGGAACCCCCGGTGATGATGAGTTCAGTTATGAACTAATCATTATCGTGGGGTTCTAGCGGATTTACTTATGGATTTCAATAGTTAATATATTTTGATATTTTAGTATGTGGTGATTGTATGATATCCTAGTATTGGTTGTGCTTATTGGTCTTATGAGCGTCGTGAACTTACAAGATAGCGTGTTAATCTCTATTGAAGCGAAAGTGAATATAGAGGTTTAAAACTTGCCATGCTAGCATAGGTTCATGTATAATTATTATGCATGATTCGTAGGTAATTTTAACCATCTTACTTGTCCTATGTAATCACGATAGATAACTTGCGCATTAAACCTTTATGTTGTCAAATTCTATAGATATATAGGGTCTCAACATAATTGGTGTCTATTCAGCTTCTATCTCTTTTATGGATGTCTGGTAGTAGGGTATTCGTACAACGAAAGTTGGCGTTTACTAGTTTCGTGTTATCTAATTAGTTGTCATCACCATTGCATGCTAAGGTAAATAACAATGACTTTGAATGAAGTAGTAATGAAGTTAGAATCCCATGTTTGTCTAATATAATTAATTCAACCTCAATTCTCTTAGTTAAAGTTAGTTAGTATAATCTCTTAGTTATAATCAACTCAAATTTGTTATTTGTCTTAGCAATGAATGATAGCCATATCATTATTGCATACATGCATAGATTGAAGTTAATCTTAACCGGTCTCTGTGGCAAAGAACTAGAAAGAATTCTATATTACTTGTGAATGCGTATACTTGCATGTAAATTTAGCGCGTGTTTTTGTCCTAACACGTTTTTGGCGTCGCTGCCAGGGAATCGGTGTTAATTTTTAGTTTATGTGCTTGACATCAGTGGTCGTTAAAGTTCACTGACTCGGATTCTTTTACTTTTATGGTTTACTTGTGTGTGTTTCAGGTAATCTAGTTTTTATTACAATGGGAGAACTAGCAGCACCAATGAAAGCATTTCTGGATATTTCTCAACCAAAGATTAATGATATTCAATCTAGCAGGCCAGCTGTTGCAGATAATACCTTTGAGATCAAGCCTGGCATAATTCAGATGGTTCAGAACTCAGTTCAGTTTGGGGGTTCTCCAACGGAAGATCCTAATATGCACATCAGGGATTTCATAGAGATCTGTGACACCTTCATGTTCAATGGTGTGTCTAAGGATGCGATGAAGCTAAGACTGTTCCCATTCTCTCTGAGGGACAATGTAATGCCCCTAAATCTGGGGTCAAAGGATTTGGTCGTCACTATGAAACCTCAATCCAAAATAACCTGTTTAATCAATATGCAAATGTCAGCGGAAAATATTTATCATCTAAGACCCCAAACTAATCCAAGATCTTTAAAGGTTACAGTTCTAGAAACAAGATATCCAAATTCCACCAATAAATTTTTCACTTTCTTTTAAAACTTTTTTCAATAAATTTCAATTCAAAACTAACTCGCTAGTATAAGTTCAAAAAGAAGTATACTATGCCCAACTATAAAATAACACAATTGTAATATAATATAATATAAACAACTTTATACAATAAAACTTACACTAGTGCGCAAACCCTAGACCAACCACCTTTCAAAAGCTTCTTCTTTGTTTCCTCGAATTACGCAGCTAAACAGCTCAAGCTAATCCTTACTAGAGGTTAAATTTTAAAGAAGGAAAGTATGAGCGAAAGAAATGCTCAGCAAGATCATTATAGCGAATATAGGGTCATTTTGATATAAGACCGACATCTGCATTAGAGTAGAACATTTAAAATCATAATTGCTGAATCATAAAATTTTAGTTGAGGAACCCCATAATTGATTCCTTAATTGTATTCAAAACCATTTTGATATTTTTGAGCGAAATGCTTCAGCAATACTTTGAATCTTGACGAGAATAAAACTCGTAAAACAGTGTTTACGGAAATATCGTAAACCACAATAACATGAAACAATGATTATGGATTGAATCATAAACTTTACTCAAAACCAAACAATTAATATTAATACTTATTTTGCTGTCATATCAAATTAGATATCAATACGAACTTTGATGCTCACAATATCCCATACTGAAGTCAACATCAATCCTCTATACTAATACCGCCTTTGATATTTAACAACAAAGTAAGTATCAGCATAAATCAGAAACTGAATCAAAACTTCATTTCACCATTATTCCAAAATAGAAATAGTTCATAAATCATTTATTCTATGAATATAAAAAATGATATGATAATTTAGATTGGGTCTATTCTCCGAAGGACGTACTATCACATGCTGATCAGCCCGTGTGATAGCACTGGGTCATTATTCGTAGAAACATGTCCCCAAAAAACACGAGTACTCAAATAAAAAGGTAATACATCTGCCTGTTGCAAAATTGTGTCATAATATTTCATATGACACTAGAAATAGCCCTCCGCTGGACCGTCCAGTCCCGGTCACTTACGCATTTATGATCCAATCTTAAAACATTTTATTGAGAGGGGTCATAATACTCGATACCCTCATAAATTTTATTCGCGCATTTACTTGGGCAAAAAACCCAAAACAACATCATCTTTCTCAAAATCCAGAACATTTATAAATCCGATAGTTGGATAAGTAAAACACTTGACTATTCTGAATATAGAATAGCAGATAAGTACTTGCATAAATGAAATCATTTATTTCAGTGACATGTAAAACATTTATCTATTCAGAACTGAGAATAGGGAAAGCAATAATTGTATAGTAGGTGTTAGATATATTTGTGATGTCATGTCTAATATGATTTGTTTAGTTTCAGAACTTAGTATCAGAACTTAATTGGAAATCAGAACTTACTGAAGACAGGAAGTTATCAGAACTTAAGGCGTCATAACTTATATCAGGACTTAAGTGCAGGTACACTTCAGATAAGGAAAGAAGCTGATTTACAGGAGATGGTCTGGATTAAACAAGTAAAGATATGAATGAAAAATTGGACAGCTATAAGACTGCAGTAGATAATCTCTGATTGATGTATTCTAGGAAACAGAATCATTATCATATCAATTAGGAGATATCTTGTAACTGTGTATTATATAAACACATATTAGGGTTTACACTACGTGTATTATCATTCACTGAGAATATTATTCATTGTAACCCTAGCAGCTCTTAGTGATATCATACATCACTGAGAGAGTAGATTAAACCTACTGTAACAGAGTTTGATATATTGAATAAACTTGTTTTCTGTTACATACATGTGTTTATAATCGAATTGATTGTAGATACTATATTCAACCCCCTTCTATAGTATCATTGAGGCCTAACAAGTGGTATCAGAGCCAATCTGTAAAGCTTACAAACAGCTAAGATCCAAACAAACAATCAATCATGTATGATCAAGCAAAAATACCAAATGCTCAAGAACCTGCAAAGGTTCAACCCATTCAAAACACCAGTTGATATGAAACCATCAGGGTTCCTTTGCTCAAGGTGTCTGAGTACCCTTTATGGAGTGTGAAGATGGCCATGTTTCTGGAAGCTACATGTCCAAAATATGTAGACATAATTTATGATGGTCCACACAAGCCCACAAAGCTTTCTGTTGCAGATGGGAATGAGCCACAGAGGATGATTCCCAAAGAAAAGAGAGAATTCACCAATGAAGACATCTATTTTTTTAGGCAAGGATGCAAAAGTAAGACACTTGATTCATAGTGCACTAGACAATGTCATGTCAAACAGGGTGATTGGATGCAAGACTGCAAAAGAAATCTCGGATGCATTGGAAGTGAGATGTCAAGGAACCAATGCCATCAAAAATAACAGGAAGGTAATACTTACACAGGAGTATGAGCACTTTGACTCAAAATCTGATGAGTCACTAACTGATACATATGACAGATTCACAAAGGTATTGAATGATCTATCACTAGTGGATAAGGAATATGATCAAGAAGATTCAAATCTGAAATTCCTACTAGCTCTTCCTAAAAACTAGGATTTGAAAGCTACTACAATAAGAGACAACTATGAACTTACTGATATGTCTCTTGATGAAATCTATAGGATGCTCAACACTCATGAACTTGAGATGGAACAAAGAAAGAAGAGGCATGGAGGGAAGTCTAAGACAGTTGCTTTAAAGACTGAAGAAAAGCCAATTGTCTCTAGGAAGGCAAAAGAAAAGGCTCTCATCATACAGTCTAATTCAGAGTCATCAGATTCTGATGATGATGATGATTCAGAACCTGAAAATTTATCTGAAGTGGATGTTGATGCAGAGATGATGCAACTATGTGCTCTTATGGTGAAGGGTATCACAAAGATAGCCTACAAGAAATTCAAAAAGGGTAAGAAGTTTTCCAGGAAAGGTGGAAGTTCTGACAAGAAAGGGTTCAGAAAGACTGAAGGCAAAGGAGGAAAGTCTGACAGAGGAGATAACTCAAATGTCAAATGTTACAATTATTGTGAAAGAGGCCACATCTCTCCTGATTGCAAGAAAGGAAAAGGTGATAAAGGCAAGGCACTTATCAAAAAGAAGAAAAACTGGGTAAACACTTCAGAATATAAAGAAGAGGTAAACTATGCCTTAATGTCAAATGCTGATAGCAGTTATGATGCTGATGAACTAAAGGTACCTCTATCAACTCTTGATTTTGATACAGAAGATATTACTGAGTTGAGATTATTTCTGAAAAACATTTATATTAGCTGTAGAGATCAGACTTTAGAGAATGAAAGATTAAAATCTGAAAATCTAAAGTACAAAAACAGAAATAGCTATCTTGAAGAAGAGTTAGTCAAGATGAACACTATTCAGACAAAGAGAGATAATGTTGTGTATGTTAAGAATGAATTGTTTAAACAAAATGATTATCTAAAAAATGAATTAGAAAAAGAAAGAGAAATCATCAGGACTTGGACTAACTCAGGCAAAACAACTCAGAATATTTTAAGTAGTGGAAACTGGAAAGAGGGGTTAGGTTATAAAGATGATAAAAGTGAGAAAGGGACTTTGCCAACTAAGCCAATTGCTATCAAACAGATTGTAAAGCCAAAGGTAAATCCTGTTAAATTTGTTGCAAAAACTATTGTGTGTGATTCTGAAGAGATGAAAGTCTCTAAAATAGAAGTCAAAGAAAAGTCAACTTCTGACAAATCAAAACAGGATAAACCAGCTTTGGTGAACATTGGCTTAATGACAAAGAAGCAGCTTAAGTATAAGCTGAAAAAGATTAAAAATGTGAACAAGGTAAAGGAAGCTAGGAAAAATAGGAATGGAAAGGAAGGTGTGAATAAAAGTAATAATTATATGCCTGCTCCTAATGCTCCTAGAAAGAAATGCTACAGAGATATAAACTCTTTACCTCCTAGATCATAAGTTAAGAGTCAGTCTGTTAGGTTTAAACCACAAAATCCTTATTTTCATTGTGGTAGTTTATGGCATTCTATTTCTACTTGTAAGGAATATCATAGTTTGTACTATGATTATTATGAAATAAAACCTTCTTTAAAGAAAGTTAGTGTAATTCCTTCTAGTGTAAATTCTGATATAAAGTCTGATAAAAAGGATGTTAGCATAAACTCTGAAACTAAATCTGCTACAAATGCTAACAAACTTAACAAGGCCAAATGATCCAAGCAAGTTTGGGTCCTTAAAACTAATCAGTAGTCATCTTTCTGATTGCAGGGTAACAGGAAAAACATCCTGGTTCAGGACAGTGGATGTTCAGGACATATGACTGGAAATAAAGCCCTGTTATCAGACTTTATGGAGAAAGTTGTCCCAGGAGTTTCTTATGGAGACGGCAACATTGGAAAGACTCTGGGATATGGTAATATCAATCTTGGGAATGACATAATTGAAACAGTAACTCTTGTCTCAGGACGTAAACACAATCTGCTAAGTGTGAGTCAAATCTGTGACAGAGGTTATCATGTGGATTTCTTTGAAGAACACTGTGAAGTTGTAAGTAATTCTACAGGAAAAGTGGTTCTGAAAGGTTACAGACATGGTAACATATATGAAGCCAGACTTTCAAAGCAGAGCATCAATTAAAAAAAGCTGGAATTGGCACAAGAGACTCTCTCATTTAAATTTCAACAACATAAATGAGCTAGTAAGGAAAGATCTTGTGAGAGGACTGCTAAAATCAATATTTGCTCCTGATGGTCTTTGTGACTCATGTCAAAAGGAAAAACAAAGAAAATCTTCTTTCAAGAGCAAAACTGAATCCTCAATTCTTGAGCCTTATCCCTTACTGCATGTTGATCTATTTGGTCCAGTCAATGTCATGTCCATTGCAAAGAAGAAATATGCTATGGTTATAGTGGATGTGAGTTCACAAGATACACTCGGTGTATTTCTTGCACAAGAAGAATAAAACTGCATCTACTCTAACTGATCATGTAAGACAGCTGGATAAGTTAGTCAAAGATTCTGTTAAAATCATAAGAAGTGATAGTGGCACTGAGTTCAAGAATTCAATAATGGAAGAGTTCTGCAAAGAGCATGGAATAAAGCAAGAATTTTCTGCACCTGGAACTCCACAACAGAATGAAGTTGTAGAAAGAAAGAACATGACTCTTATTGAAGCTGCACAAACTATGCTTGATAAAGCAAAGCTACCAACCTATTTTTGGGCTGAAGCTGTGCACACTGCTTATTTTACACAGAATGCTACACTCATAAACAATCATGGAAGAGTTCTGCAAAGAGCATGGAATAAAGCAGGAATTTTCTGCTCCTGGAACTCCACAGCAGAATGAAGTTGTAGAAAGAAAGAACATGACTCTTATTGAAGCTGCACAAACTATGCTTGATAAAGCAAAGCTACCAACCTATTTTTGGGCTGAAGCTGTGCACACTTTTTATTTTACACAGAATGCTACACTCATAAACAAGCATGGAAAAACACCATATGAGATGGTGAAGAAAAAGAAGCCAAATCTGAAATACTTTCATGTATTTGGATGAAAGTGTTTTGTTCTTAAGACTCATCCTGAACAGCTGTCAAAATTTGATCTAAAAGCCGATGAAGGAATTTTTGTTGGATATCCACTTTCCACAAAAGTCTTCAGAGTCTATAATATAAGAACAAGGGTTGTCATGGAATCTATCAATGTATCTTTTGATGATAAAAAGATTACCGGACTTGAAGATTTTAATGATCATGATTAGCTAAGATTTGAAAATGAAGATGTAAATTCTGATTCTATAAATTCTGATGATCTAAATCCTGATCCTGTAAGTTCTGACAGGTTAAATTCTGATGTCGTTAAAACTGTGGTAATTGCTCCAAAGGAAAATGCACATGTTCAGGGAGAGCAAGCAAAATGGATGTTCAGAAACAAAAATGAAAGTTATGGCATAATTACAAGAAACAAAGCAAGGCTGGTTGCTAAAGGTTACTCTCAACAGGAGGGTATTGACTATGATGAAACATTTGCTCCAATTGCTAAATTGGAAGCCATAAGAATCTTTTTGGCTTATGCTGCTCATAAGAAGTTTAAAGTCTTTCAAATGGATGTGAAAAGTGCTTTTCTCAATGGAGAATTGGAAGAAGAGGTATATGTTGAACAACCTCCAGGCTTTGTAGATCCAAAATTTCCAAATCATGTCTACAGGCTTGACAAAGCACTTTATGGCCTTAAGCAAGCTCCAAGAGCATGGTATGAGACTTTAGCTTAATTCCTTCTAGAAAGTGGATTTCACAGAGGCACGATTGACAAGACTTTATTCTACCTCAACCACGGAAAGGACTTACTTCTGGTACAGATATATGTTGATGATATCATCTTCGGCTCTACAAATACAAAACTTTGTGAAAGATTTTCCAAATTAATGCAGTCAAGATATCAAATAAGTATGCTGGGAGAACTTAGCTATTTTCTGGGACTTCAAGTCAAGCAAACTGAAGAAGGTACTTTCATAAATCAATCCAAGTACACCAATAATTTACTCAAGAAGTTTGGAATGCAAGACAGTTCTACTGCATCAACTCCCATGGCCACTGCCACCAAGTTAGATAAAGATACTGGAACATCAGTAGATATTACTAACTACAGAGGTATGATTGGCTCTTTACTCTATTTAGCTGCAAGTAGAGCTGATATCATGTATGTTACCTGTCTTTGTGCAAGATTTCAGGCTGATCCAAGATAACCTCATCTAATAGTTGTGAAAAGAATTTTCAAGTACCTCAAGGGTACAACTAATCTAGGATTTTGGTATCCTAGGGAATCAGATTTTAAGCTAATAGGTTACTCAGATGCAGATTTTGCAGGATGCAAAATAGACATGAAAAACACTAGTGGAAGCTGCCAATTTCTTGGAGGCAGATTGGTTTCTTGGTTTAGCAAGAAATAGAAATCAATTTCCTATTTACTGTAATAATCAAAGTGCTATTGCTATGACAGGAAATCCAGTTCAACACTCAATGACAAAGCACATCCGCATTAGGTACCATTTCATAAGGAAACATGTGAAGGAAGGTACAGTGGAATTGCATTTTGTTCCAACAGATCAACAACTAGAAGATATCTTCACAAAACCACTATGTGAAGCTACTTTTACAAGACTGGTAAATGAACTTGGAATGGTTTCAGGTTCTTTCTCAAAATATGTTTAGTTTTGTTCTCATACATCAGACTTTATGATCAGTGTTTACAGATTTTCTTATATCAATGTAATCTATGCTTAAATTGTTACAAATTAAACACTGCTTGTATCTGATGTGATTTTATAAACTCTGAAAGTGTTTTAAATGTTCTGTGACTATTCAATCCAATGAGGATTATCTTGTTAGATGCTGACTTAGTAGTCTTTAACAAACTATATATCCCATGTTTGAATTAGTTGTTTATGTGTAAATCAATAACACAAGCAAATTCTGATTTTGATCTTAGTCAAATTTACTTTGTGTATCTTACTACTAAGTCACAAACTAGATTATTGCTTCTTATCTGTCAAATTATGATGTCAGTAAATCTTAAGGATGAACTACATGCTTGATAAGCCTCACTTATCTGAAGAAATCAAAAGAAAAGAAAAATTGAAATCATGTACTCCTCTGAGATCTAGAGTAAATATGTGAAAGGGAAGATCCAAGTGCATTACTGGTATTAAGTAATATGCATTAGAAAAGCAAATTAATTTTTCTTGGTGACTTTTCACATTCTCTGATTATTGGAGAAATACTCTGATAACAACATAAATTCTGATGACAGTCATAATTCATTTACACTGAGAAGCCACTGTCTAAAGAATTTCAAAAGATGCATAAAATGTGCACAAACAGTGAGGTGGATTCTTGCATAACTTTATTATATAGTAGACTTCACAATTCAAGACAGATTTTAAGCATTTTCCTTAGTTATGCCTTATTTCTAAGATATACTGAAGTTTATCAGACTTTAATCCTTATCTGATCATTTGCACATACACACACAATCACTCCATATGAATGATGAAAATTACTGTGGTGATTAAGTTGTTTCTGATAAACAGTTTAATATTATTTGCATAAATTATAAGGACAAGTTCTGATGAAAGTTCTAATGATTAAACTCTGAAGAAACCAGTCATTATTTATGTGAAGAAACCCAGAAACAGTCATTCATTTTTTTGAGTACAGGAGCCATGTTTTGATGACCGTTAAATTCTGATAATAGTCAAGTTCTGATGCAAATCCTGATGCTTGCCTGGTATTATTTATTTACTTGACTTATTTATAGTTTTTACTTAAACGGTCATATTTATCAGAAAATAATTAAGTGAGATAAAAACAGTGATAATCATTTGGTTAATGGGTTGCGTGTTTGTTTTGATAACCGCACGTGAGCAATAATTACTGCACGTTTACCGTGCCCACTAATAATGTTTTGACTGTTTACATGCTGCCAGGTGTCACATGTCTATTTTACTTCCAAAAAGAGCCATTTAGTGGAAAGAGTATAAATATTAGAGATAAAAGATTATCAAATCTTTTAACTTCTCTCTTATCTTATCTCTTATTTCTTTTACTCTCTCTCTCTCTCTCTCTCTCTCTTTTTCTCTCTATTTTCTGACGGACTTTCTTACAGGCATTTTATCAAACACCTTGCAAACACACAACTTTTCAATTTCTGACAGAAATGGCACCAAAGGACCTTATCTATGATGGAGCCAAGTTTGTCCCCAACAACTATATGGCTATTCTCAACAAGGATGAAGCTCCTTCAGAACTTCACTTCATTCAAGACTTTCTTTCTCGAAGTGAAATTGGGTATGCTCCGACCCAACTACAGCTTCTCTCAGGAAAACAAATTTTGGAGTTTTGGAGGTCTGGGGTATATGATGATGGTGGTGAAATTGGGTCCCCAAGTATTATTTTTACAACAGGGGAAGATGAGCACTTGGTCACCCTGTCTACTATTCGACAAGCTCTACATCTGCCAGAAAATTGTACTTACAGTTCACAAGTTGGGGAGTCAGCTCTTGAAAATATGATGGCAAATCTTGGGTATGAGAAATCTTTGTCCAAGCTGGGACAACTGAAGAGGTCCTACGTCAGGAGGGAGTGGAGCTTCTTTTTCAACTGCATTACCAAATTCTTTGCCAACAAATGCTCCAACTTTGATGCTATCCCAATAATAAGTCAGCAAATTGGGTATGCCCTTCTTAATCAAACTCATTTTGATTATGCTACTGCAATTTTGGGTTTTATAGGTGATAGGATGAAAGAAGATAGCAACATAATTTATTTTTCTAGATTCTGTCAGCTTATATATAACTTATGTTGTTCTGATGCACCTCAAAACTTTAGTGAGACAATTGAACCCTTTAAACTTCACAAACGGGCTTTCACAGACTTATTATCTGCTGATAATAAGAAGAATATACTAAGACCCCTCCAAAATCCTCAATCTGTCAAACAATTCTTAGTAAATTCTGATCCTCAAACATACACAACTATATATCCTGATGTTACACCAGCACAACCTCCACCAACCCAGCCTACCAATACTCAAACAGCACAATCCTCTCAACCACAACCATCAACACCTACAATCAGAACCTCACCTCTCAAATCCAAAGCCTCTGGTACTTCTCAAAAGGTGCCAGTTGTAAAATCTGACAAATCCTCTAGGCCCAAAAGAACTATCTCTGTGCCTAAATCTCCACTACGGAGAAGAAGGAGGATTATTCTGAGGGATGAATCTGATGAGGATGAATATGTCCAGGTTCCTGCATCAGAACCTGTGACAGTAGAAGCTGAAGAGTCAACTCTTCAGAAGGAAAATGAATCTGAGGGTTCTGCCATTTTGAAAAGAAAAAGATCTGTAAATTCTGATACAGATCATATCTCTCCACCATCCAGAAGATCAAAGAAGACAAGAGCAGGTGTGCATATGGCACAAATTCAATTTGAAGATGCTGAAGAAGCTGAGGAAGGAGATCAGGAATCTTTGATCTCACAAGAACCTACAGTAATTGAAGCCCTTCCAGCTCCTGGAGAAATTCTGATTCAGGAATCTGACATTCCTGAAGTTCACAGATCAGAACCTGTACAGGAATCTGTGATTTCTCCACCTCGCTCTCCAATCAAAGCTACAGATGATGTTGAAGAACAAGAGAAAAATTCTGAAATGGATATTCATAACTTGAATATACCTTCTGTTCTCTATCTGGAAGCTCCACTAGCAAAACAGCCAACATATCCTGTTTCACCAATTCTACAGGCTAAGAGACCATCCACTCCAATTCTTGATCTTGGCACTAAAGATCATAATTTAGATGAAGCTGCTCCAGAATCTCTTTCAGTTACACACACTCTTGTGTTATCAGAAGATGATGAGATTCTATTAAATTCTGGAGATAGTGCTCCTGCAAGTGCTCCAATTCTTGGAAAGGAGGCAATGCTTAAATTTGTTAAAAGAAGATGCTCATGTTCCTTGGGAAGAAACTTTTAGAGGAGTTAGATGGACAAAGAAGTGGAATGAACCAGACTTCATTCCCAGCTCACATGTTATGTTAGAAAATGTTGCAAAAGCTGATGAGTTACTGACAAATTCTGATTTCAAGCACCAACTTAAAGTCATTGCTCTCATTACAAAAACACTTCAAGGTCTACACTGCAAGACTCATGAAAAGGTTGATAAACTTCTGGAAGCATCTGATAAGATGGACTTGATGCTCAAGCTAGACAAGAATAGGTTTATCAGACCACTTCATGACAAAGTGGAAGCTATTGAGCGTGTTCAAAAAAAGCAACAGGCCCAACTGGATGAGGTCCTGCAGAATCAAGCCTCTCAAAAAACACAGCTCAATGAAATCCAATCATCAGTGGAACTCCTTCTTTCTCTACTCCTGTCAGATGATGCCAAAAAGGGGAAGAAGGTAGTTAAGTCCAAATGCTCAATTAGCAAATCACTGAAGAAAAAGGATAATTCTGAAGATGACCAGGGAAACCCTAGCAAGGGAAAAGGTCAAAGTCAAGGCAAGCAAAGTAGCAAAGTTTCTTCACAAAAACTAACTTCTGATTCTAGTAAATCTTCTACACAGAAGAATACAAGTTCTAAAGCTGTGAATGCTCAAACTCTGATAGCAAGTTCTAATAATCAAGTTCTGATGACAAAGTTTGATATTCTGATTCAGTCTGGAAGTCAAGAATCTCAGAAGTTTTTACAAAATCTGAAGCTTAAGGGAAGGGAGACTACTGTCTACTATAAGGATCCCAAGATTCAGACTCTTGATGAAGAAATTGCTAAAAGATTGTTTCTCAAGGATAATCCTGGAATAGATTTAGAGACTATAAAGGAGGAAGAAGCTAGATTTGTAGTTGAGAAGACAAATCCTAAGTCTAAAGCTTCTAATGCAAAAAAACCTCCAAGGCCTAAGGAAAAAGGCATTGTGATAAAAGAAAGATCTGCCACAGAGATTCCAAGATCAAGCACTAGATCTCAAACCACTACTGATTCCAAAGACAAGGGAAAAGGAAAAGTTGGGGAGACAGTCAAGAAACTAGAAATGAAGATTCCTCAAATTCTGATGGATCCTGTGTGCAAGTTGGTTCAAGTCATTGATGATGCTGCAGAAGATGAAACTGTTGAAACTCTGAAAAGAAGAAAAATGACAGAAGAATCTAAGACAACCTCTGACATAGCTCAAGTTGTTCAGAGTGAAGAAGTTCAGAACTTGATAAATCCTGAAGAAGTTTCAGAACAGCAAGCTACAAAAGAATCTATAAATCCTGAACAAGTCATCAAGACATCAACCTTTGACAGAGCTCAAGTTGATTTGAACAAGATGGCAGTTACTGATAAGAAGAAACTCCTATGGAAATATGTTAAACCATCAGATCCTAAGAAAAGTCAACTGCTATCTGATTTCTTGACTGTTGGATTGAATGCCAGAGAAGCAAGAGACAGATCAGGGTTAGGATCAAGCGAAGCCAAGTTGAAAATAGGAGTTAAATTAACTATAAAAGATCCATTCTTATTAACTGAAAAACCACTTGAGGAAGTTACACAGAAACACCTTGACAAGGTTATATCTGTTCAAGTGGTACTGGATGCTCATGATAAGAGTAATGTCAAAGAAAAGCTGATTCTATTTCTTAAAGATGGAAGAATATACAGAATGTCAGAATCCGATGTGCTGAACAAATCTCTGAAAGAACTTCAAGTCTTTCATTATCTTTTGGAGATAAAGTCTGATATTACCAGAAGATGGTCAAATTTCATCATGAAGACCATAAGGGATAAAGCCAGAATATCTGGATCAAGGGTTATAGAATTTATTCCAAAAATAGTTGAAGATGATGGAAGTGAAATTCCAATAAAGAAGAATTCTGCTAAGATGGAAGCTATTCTGAAAGAAAAATGTCTATGCTAAAATTAAGACTCTTCTCATCCAAGGGTAATCAGACTTGGTGATGGATTGGAAAGAAATCACATTTAAGCACTTAGGACTGCCATTTACCAGATTGGAAGTCAAGATGAAGAACTGAAGCAAGTCAAGTCTATATTAGCTCAAGTCCTGAGAAATGCAGAAGAGAAGTTGATATCAAACTTTGTCAAGAATCACTTTGGATTCAGATTGATTCAGTAAGATTGGTAAAAGATGCAAGGACTGTAAGTTGTAGTTAGTTGTCTAAATAAACTCTCATTGCATTTGTACTTAAATGTTTTCGACATCATCAAATTTATTAATTTGTATATTTTCCATAATTTACAAGTTGGGGGAGATTATTAGATATATTTCTGATGTCATGTCTAATCTCATTTGTTTAGTTTCAGAACTTAATATCAGGACTTATCAGGACTTACTGGAAATCAAGATTTACTGAAGACAAGAAGATATCAGAACTTAAGGTATCGGAACTTGTGATATCAGAACTTAAGGAAGATGTGCTTCAGAAGTAAAGTGCGGCTGATTTCTAGGAGATGATCTGGACTAAAACAAAGGAAGATATGATTTAGGAGTTGGACGACTAGAAGACTTTTAAGAAGATAATATCTGATTGATATATTTTAGAAAGAGATATATTTCATATCAATTAGAAGATATCTTGTAACTATGTAATATATAAACACAGCTTAGGGTTTACACTATATGTGTTATCATTCACGAGAATATTATTCTTTGTAACCCTAGCAGCTCTTAGTGATATTATTCATCACTGAGAGACTAGTTTAACCTACTTTGTAACAGAGCTTATTATATTGAATAAACTTTGTTACTGTTACATACTTGTGTTCTAAATTCAACCCCCTTCTATGGTGTTGTGTGACCTAACACACTATGTGTGTTATCATTCACGAGAATATTATTCATTGTAACCCTAGCAGCTCTTAGTGATATCATACATCACTGAGAGAGTAGATTAAACCTATTGTAATAGAGTTTGATATATTGAATAAACTTATTTTCTGTTACATACTTGTGTTTATAATCGAATTGATTGTAGATACCATATTCAACCCCCTTCTACAGTATCATTGAGGCCTAACAATATGATTCAAATATATATCACTTGAACAATAACTGATGATAGGGATACTTACCTTTGGGTTTTAGTAGTTAGTCACACTCGCAAAAACACATCTATTCTTACATTCCGTCTCAAAACATCATCGTCCTTCTTTTCAACACTTTACTGATATGTTGCTCTTGCGATTGCTAGAAGCGAGATATCCAATACCATTCCATCTCATTCTTTATCCAACATCTTGTCCTGATCAACCCTAACAATCCACATCTATAATTAAAATATAACACTTTAATCGTCTAAACGATAATTAATCGATGAACTACGCGTCAAAACCCTATCGTCTACCCATACGATATCCCAGACATAGAGAAGACACTCAAATACAAGACTCTTGACTCACGTACGCATGTAATTCACATAGCACGTAAACACATAACTCACGTATCACATAATTTATAACACCTATGACCCAACTCATCAAAAGGTTCGACTCGGTACATTTAAAACTGAAATCGGGTCAAAAATATGATTTATCGCTCAAAAATCGACTCAGAATGATTTGTAAAGCAAGCGACAAGCTCTACATCTGCCAGAAAATTGTACTTACAGTTCACAAGTTGGGGAGTCAGCTCTTGAAAATATGATGGCAAATCTTGGGTATGAGAAATCTTTGTCCAAGCTGGGACAACTGAAGAGGTCCTACGTCAGGAGGGAGTGGAGCTTCTTTTTCAACTGCATTACCAAATTCTTTGCCAACAAATGCTCCAACTTTGATGCTATCCCAATAATAAGTCAGCAAATTGGGTATGCCCTTCTTAATCAAACTCATTTTGATTATGCTACTGCAATTTTGGGTTTTATAGGTGATAGGATGAAAGAAGATAGCAACATAATTTATTTTTCTAGATTCTGTCAGCTTATATATAACTTATGTTGTTCTGATGCACCTCAAAACTTTAGTGAGACAATTGAACCCTTTAAACTTCACAAACGGGCTTTCACAGACTTATTATCTGCTGATAATAAGAAGAATATACTAAGACCCCTCCAAAATCCTCAATCTGTCAAACAATTCTTAGTAAATTCTGATCCTCAAACATACACAACTATATATCCTGATGTTACACCAGCACAACCTCCACCAACCCAGCCTACCAATACTCAAACAGCACAATCCTCTCAACCACAACCATCAACACCTACAATCAGAACCTCACCTCTCAAATCCAAAGCCTCTGGTACTTCTCAAAAGGTGCCAGTTGTAAAATCTGACAAATCCTCTAGGCCCAAAAGAACTATCTCTGTGCCTAAATCTCCACTACGGAGAAGAAGGAGGATTATTCTGAGGGATGAATCTGATGAGGATGAATATGTCCAGGTTCCTGCATCAGAACCTGTGACAGTAGAAGCTGAAGAGTCAACTCTTCAGAAGGAAAATGAATCTGAGGGTTCTGCCATTTTGAAAAGAAAAAGATCTGTAAATTCTGATACAGATCATATCTCTCCACCATCCAGAAGATCAAAGAAGACAAGAGCAGGTGTGCATATGGCACAAATTCAATTTGAAGATGCTGAAGAAGCTGAGGAAGGAGATCAGGAATCTTTGATCTCACAAGAACCTACAGTAATTGAAGCCCTTCCAGCTCCTGGAGAAATTCTGATTCAGAAATCTGACATTCCTGAAGTTCACAGATCAGAACCTGTACAGGAATCTGTGATTTCTCCACCTCGCTCTCCAATCAAAGCTACAGATGATGTTGAAGAACAAGAGAAAAATTCTGAAATGGATATTCATAACTTGAATATACCTTCTGTTCTCTATCTGGAAGCTCCACTAGCAAAACAGCCAACATATCCTGTTTCACCAATTCTACAGGCTAAGAGACCATCCACTCCAATTCTTGATCTTGGCACTAAAGATCATAATTTAGATGAAGCTGCTCCAGAATCTCTTTCAGTTACACACACTCTTGTGTTATCAGAAGATGATGAGATTCTATTAAATTCTGGAGATAGTGCTCCTGCAAGTGCTCCAATTCTTGGAAAGGAGGCAATGCTTAAATTTGTTAAAAGAAGATGCTCATGTTCCTTGGGAAGAAACTTTTAGAGGAGTTAGATGGACAAAGAAGTGGAATGAACCAGACTTCATTCCCAGCTCACATGTTATGTTAGAAAATGTTGCAAAAGCTGATGAGTTACTGACAAATTCTGATTTCAAGCACCAACTTAAAGTCATTGCTCTCATTACAAAAACACTTCAAGGTCTACACTGCAAGACTCATGAAAAGGTTGATAAACTTCTGGAAGCATCTGATAAGATGGACTTGATGCTCAAGCTAGACAAGAATAGGTTTATCAGACCACTTCATGACAAAGTGGAAGCTATTGAGCGTGTTCAAAAAAAGCAACAGGCCCAACTGGATGAGGTCCTGCAGAATCAAGCCTCTCAAAAAACACAGCTCAATGAAATCCAATCATCAGTGGAACTCCTTCTTTCTCTACTCCTGTCAGATGATGCCAAAAAGGGGAAGAAGGTAGTTAAGTCCAAATGCTCAATTAGCAAATCACTGAAGAAAAAGGATAATTCTGAAGATGACCAGGGAAACCCTAGCAAGGGAAAAGGTCAAAGTCAAGGCAAGCAAAGTAGCAAAGTTTCTTCACAAAAACTAACTTCTGATTCTAGTAAATCTTCTACACAGAAGAATACAAGTTCTAAAGCTGTGAATGCTCAAACTCTGATAGCAAGTTCTAATAATCAAGTTCTGATGACAAAGTTTGATATTCTGATTCAGTCTGGAAGTCAAGAATCTCAGAAGTTTTTACAAAATCTGAAGCTTAAGGGAAGGGAGACTACTGTCTACTATAAGGATCCCAAGATTCAGACTCTTGATGAAGAAATTGCTAAAAGATTGTTTCTCAAGGATAATCCTGGAATAGATTTAGAGACTATAAAGGAGGAAGAAGCTAGATTTGTAGTTGAGAAGACAAATCCTAAGTCTAAAGCTTCTAATGCAAAAAAACCTCCAAGGCCTAAGGAAAAAGGCATTGTGATAAAAGAAAGATCTGCCACAGAGATTCCAAGATCAAGCACTAGATCTCAAACCACTACTGATTCCAAAGACAAGGGAAAAGGAAAAGTTGGGGAGACAGTCAAGAAACTAGAAATGAAGATTCCTCAAATTCTGATGGATCCTGTGTGCAAGTTGGTTCAAGTCATTGATGATGCTGCAGAAGATGAAACTGTTGAAACTCTGAAAAGAAGAAAAATGACAGAAGAATCTAAGACAACCTCTGACATAGCTCAAGTTGTTCAGAGTGAAGAAGTTCAGAACTTGATAAATCCTGAAGAAGTTTCAGAACAGCAAGCTACAAAAGAATCTATAAATCCTGAACAAGTCATCAAGACATCAACCTTTGACAGAGCTCAAGTTGATTTGAACAAGATGGCAGTTACTGATAAGAAGAAACTCCTATGGAAATATGTTAAACCATCAGATCCTAAGAAAAGTCAATTGCTATCTGATTTCTTGACTGTTGGATTGAATGCCAGAGAAGCAAGAGACAGATCAGGGTTAGGATCAAGCGAAGCCAAGTTGAAAATAGGAGTTAAATTAACTATAAAAGATCCATTCTTATTAACTGAAAAACCACTTGAGGAAGTTACACAGAAACACCTTGACAAGGTTATATCTGTTCAAGTGGTACTGGATGCTCATGATAAGAGTAATGTCAAAGAAAAGCTGATTCTATTTCTTAAAGATGGAAGAATATACAGAATGTCAGAATCCGATGTGCTGAACAAATCTCTGAAAGAACTTCAAGTCTTTCATTATCTTTTGGAGATAAAGTCTGATATTACCAGAAGATGGTCAAATTTCATCATGAAGACCATAAGGGATAAAGCCAGAATATCTGGATCAAGTGTTATAGAATTTATTCCAAAAATAGTTGAAGATGATGGAAGTGAAATTCCAATAAAGAAGAATTCTGCTAAGATGGAAGCTATTCTGAAAGAAAAATGTCTATGCTAAAATTAAGACTCTTCTCATCCAAGGGTAATCAGACTTGGTGATGGATTGGAAAGAAATCACATTTAAGCACTTAGGACTGCCATTTACCAGATTGGAAGTCAAGATGAAGAACTGAAGCAAGTCAAGTCTATATTAGCTCAAGTCCTGAGAAATGCAGAAGAGAAGTTGATATCAAACTTTGTCAAGAATCACTTTGGATTCAGATTGATTCAGTAAGATTGGTAAAAGATGCAAGGACTGTAAGTTGTAGTTAGTTGTCTAAATAAACTCTCATTGCATTTGTACTTAAATGTTTTCGACATCATCAAATTTATTAATTTGTATATTTTCCATAATTTACAAGTTGGGGGAGATTATTAGATATATTTCTGATGTCATGTCTAATCTCATTTGTTTAGTTTCAGAACTTAATATCAGGACTTATCAGGACTTACTGGAAATCAAGATTTACTGAAGACAAGAAGATATCAGAACTTAAGGTATCGGAACTTGTGATATCAGAACTTAAGGAAGATGTGCTTCAGAAGTAAAGTGCGGCTGATTTCTAGGAGATGATCTGGACTAAAACAAAGGAAGATATGATTTAGGAGTTGGACGACTAGAAGACTTTTAAGAAGATAATATCTGATTGATATATTTTAGAAAGAGATATATTTCATATCAATTAGAAGATATCTTGTAACTATGTAATATATAAACACAGCTTAGGGTTTACACTATATGTGTTATCATTCACGAGAATATTATTCTTTGTAACCCTAGCAGCTCTTAGTGATATTATTCATCACTGAGAGACTAGTTTAACCTACTTTGTAACAGAGCTTATTATATTGAATAAACTTTGTTACTGTTACATACTTGTGTTCTAAATTCAACCCCCTTCTATGGTGTTGTGTGACCTAACACACTATGTGTGTTATCATTCACGAGAATATTATTCATTGTAACCCTAGCAGCTCTTAGTGATATCATACATCACTGAGAGAGTAGATTAAACCTATTGTAATAGAGTTTGATATATTGAATAAACTTATTTTCTGTTACATACTTGTGTTTATAATCGAATTGATTGTAGATACCATATTCAACCCCCTTCTACAGTATCATTGAGGCCTAACAATATGATTCAAATATATATCACTTGAACAATAACTGATGATAGGGATACTTACCTTTGGGTTTTAGTAGTTAGTCACACTCGCAAAAACACATCTATTCTTACATTCCGTCTCAAAACATCATCGTCCTTCTTTTCAACACTTTACTGATATGTTGCTCTTGCGATTGCTAGAAGCGAGATATCCAATACCATTCCATCTCATTCTTTATCCAACGTCTTGTCCTGATCAACCCTAACAATCCACATCTATAATTAAAATATAACACTTTAATCGTCTAAACGATAATTAATCGATGAACTACGCGTCAAAACCCTATCGTCTACCCATACGATATCCCAGACATAGAGAAGACACTCAAATACAAGACTCTTGACTCACGTACGCATGTAATTCACATAGCACGTAAACACATAACTCACGTATCACATAATTTATAACACCTATGACCCAACTCATCAAAAGGTTCGACTCGGTACATTTAAAACTGAAATCGGGTCAAAAATATGATTTATCGCTCAAAAATCGACTCAGAATGATTTGTAAAGCAAGCGACCTTTCGAAACTAAAGAATTTGGGTCTCGAAAGTATTTTTAATGAAAGCAGAATATTTTTCTGAGTCTATACGCATTCTTTTCGTATTAAACGGACGAGTGGTCTATTTATTACTAATAAAAGAAGAATAAATCAATTAATAATTATATTAATTGATTTTTAAAATTCCTAAATATATTTTTAAAAGATCAAAATAATTTTTAAATCAATATTTAGGAGAAATCAGAATTAAAAATGACTTTTCCATAATTTTTAAAATTAAAATAAAATTAATACAAATTATCTAAATAAACTAATTAATTAAAAATAATTAATAAATTTAAATGAATAAAATTTTCTTATTTTGAAAATAATAAAAGAAAATAATTTTTGGAATTTAAAATAATTAAAAAAATAATTTTTAGAATTTAAAATAATAAGTAAATGATTTTTGGAAATAGGAAAATAATTTTGAAATAAATTTTTAAAAAAACAAAATAACAAAAACAAATTTTCTATTTCAGGCTTTGGGTAACACAGATCAAATGGGGGTTTACTGGGGCGGAGGTGTCGCTGAAGTTTTGGAGAAAGTGACCGGCAAGTCCTTTATTTGACCTTTCCAAGAGCTTCTTCCACTTCGCAGAGATTATATAGAAGGCGTATTTGGTATTTGGATATTATTTGTATCAATGAATTGGCCAGTCATGAATTGAATGATTCATTAGGAAATCATGTAAATTGTCACTAAAAATGTAAGTAATGATTTGGCCAATCATGAATTGAATGATTCGCCGGTTTCTGGAATTTGTAGATTCCGGTCGGGATTCCAGCCGACGTCCCTAATTCCGATGATCCAAAACGAGACCAAACCCTTCGGTTTTTTCCAGTGTGTTCAACTCAAAATCACTTCTGGAACTCATACAAACCCTTAGCATTCGCAGTTAACATCGGAAACCAGGAATCCGATCAACTCTAATCAAGAACACGGCGACTTCGCTGGAAAACTTAAATCTATCAATTTGAAACCAAATCTAACATTATTTATATGAAATTGAAGCTCAGAACCCGTGCAATCTAACCCACTAAACAAAATCAACAGTTCTTCAATCACAACTCTGAAAATCGAATCTAAAATTAGAAAAAATAAAGAATTCGACCCATACCATACCGAACTACAACATGATTAAAACCTGTCCAAATCAATTCTAACAAAGCTAATTGTAACATCATAAACAATCACAAATTCATAAAATTCAAGAATCAAATTCGGGTTTCAAGAACAAAAAAATTGAATTTTTGATTCGATTACCGGTTGTTGAATCTGATGATCCGAAGATGAAGTTGATGATTCAGGCTTCGATTTGGATACTGAAACTTCAAAATCCGAAATTAAAATCACCAGAAATTAAAGGATTGATTCTCCAAGTTAAGAACACCCCCAAGAACAATTTTCTTGGTTTTTGTTTTTATTTTCTGTAAATATATATATATATATATATATATATAAGTAAAATAAATAAATAACTGTGCTGCTATTTATATTAACTGTAAAAATAAATCCCCCAAATCAAATAAGGGTATTTTTATCTATTAATTAAAATAATTAAGCCCCAAAATAATAATTATGGGGAATAATTTTAAAAATAATAAAATATAACATTTGTACCAAAATTCCCCAAAAATTGCGAATAATAAAAAATGCAGAAATACTTGGTATTTGAAATACGAATGATTTTATAAAAATAAAAACATAGATTTTGTGAGGTTTGATGTCCCGGTGGGGTCCCGGTCCGTTTATTTTTGAAAAATAGAAACGATTTATAAATTAACAGAAAATTCCGAAAACATATAAAATACATTTAAACGCACATAAAATAAGTACCTCGATAAAGACGCAAATAAACACACATCCAGATTGCGGATCAATTCATATAAATGCATTTTAAACAAGTAACGAGTATCCCATTGGATCAAATCGGATCCGAAAATAGATTACTTAGCCGCTAAGTAACTATAAAATGATACAATTTAGTATCAGATTTGGATAATTATTAAAATTGGGCTTTTTATAAAATACTTTATACGAAAATAATGTAATATTATCCCGTCTTTTAAGAATACGAGTGTTGTTGATCTATCAAAATGTTTATCGTATCGAAAATTGTACACGGGACGCGTACGGGTTAAACCGTAATCTGGATTGAAAAAGCTAAAATACAGATAATGTTCAGAATATCCAGATTAGGTTAGAAAGGAGTTTGCGGAAGAGTTTCGGCTGTAAAAACGTAAAAACGGTTGAGGTTGGACGATTTCCGGCTTTATAAAATAGTTTTGTAATTATACGAAAAATAATTATTAAATCTATAAATCCTTATAAAATTATATAACAGTCCAAAATTACCAGAAAAATACCATAATTATCTATACTTTATTCTGGACATACAAAAATTAAAATACTCAAAATTTATCACATATAAACATCCAAACATCAATTCCACTTATCATATAATTCACTAAAATTCATATAAAAAATCACATAAACACTTTAAAATAATAATAATAATAAGATCTGCAAATATGGAATATTACAATCTACCCCCTTTATAAGGATTCCGTCCTCGGAATTAGCAGAAGAGAACACTAGGGGTCTTCTTGCCAACTTTCTAGTTCCTACATCACTTTTTCCGAAATATCAAATAAAAACTCAGATTTCTTGTATAACATAATTATCACAGGAGCTTCACTCCACACCATTGTTCCATCCACATCCTTTGACCAATTTCTCAATAGAAACACTTTTACTAACTGCGAGAAAGAAAAATAGAGAGAAAGATAAAGAGAAAGACAAAGAAAGAAAGAGACATAGAGAGAGAAATAAAGACACAGATTGACTTCGCTATACGCCACTGATATTTTAATCGCATTGCAGTCCACTGTTGCCCTTGGTAATCCCATCACATAACCTTGCTTTGACTTGACCATGATAACCCAACTTAACTTGATTGGCATACTTTCGAATATTTGAGATAATAAAATCATAGAATTTTAAAAAGAAAAGATTTTTATATCATAACGGATGTCCCACCATTGTGGTTACCAAAATTCGAATTTTTGAGAAAGTATTATCGAAATGAAAGAATAACTGAGAGATCAATATGATCAAATGAACTTGCTATTGCATGTCCAAATTAAGACACTACTAAAGGTTATTAACCTTTTTGTAGTCACAACACACACAAGTGATGGCGTCCCATCCAACTCCTATCACACAGACAGTTATATCTTGTGTCCCCTATAGTTAGGGTTGTTCATCTCAGTCAGAATAAAAGAATATCAAAGGAATCTAAAACCAAATGAATAAAACTGAAAAGATTTCAAAGATGATATTTCTGAAGGAAATGAAATCCAGAGAACAAAAATTCTGGCACAAAATGACTAAATGAGTGTTAGGGATTATATCCTATAACATATACCTCTTTTTGAGAGATGTCAAAAGAATTTATAGAAAGAGAAGGTATTGCCAAGATCTTAAGCTTATCTTCTTTTTGAACTCTTCTTTTAACTCGTTATCCGATTCTAGACACTTCTTCATGTTCACATAATATCGATAATCTCCATCGTCGTCGAATCGTAGTAGCCTCAGAAGATTCCACAATAGAAGTTTGTAGTTTCCCGGAGTTCTATCCAGCTCAACAAAACCATCTCAAACGAATGCGCCTATCTTAACTTATTCGTTGGTACTATATCCAATAGTCCAACAGGAACTCGATATGAGCTTACACGTCCTCACATAGCTATACACACTCCTACACACTCTCGTTTCTAGTTTACTATAACCTCAGCTCTGATACCAACCTGTAACGCCCCCAAATCTAGGGTCAGAGGATTTGGTCGTCACTATGAAACCTCAATCCAAAATAACCTGTTTAATCAATATGCAAATGCCAGCGGAAAATATTTATCATCTAAGACCCCAAACTAATCCAAGATCTTTTAAGGCTACAGTTCTAGAAACAAGATATCTAAATTTTCCTAATAAATTTTTCACTTTCTTTTAAAACTCTTTTCAATAAATTCAAATTCAAAACTAACCCGCTAGTATAATCTCGAAAAGAAGTATACTAGGCCCAACTATAAAATAACACAATTATAATATAATATAATATAATATAATATAAACAACTTTATACAATAAAACTTACACTAGTGCGCAAACCCTGGACCAACCACCTTTCAAAAGCTTCTTTTTTGCTTCCTCGAATTACGCGGCTAAACAACGCAAGCTAATCCTCACTAGAGGTTAAATTTTAAAAACAGGCAAGTATGAGCGAAAGAAATGCTCAGCAAGATGGTTATAACGAATATAGGGTCATTTTGATATAAGACCGACATTTGCATTAGAGCATAACATATTAAATCATAATTGCTGAATCATAAAATTTTAGTTGAGGAACCCCATAATTGATTCCTTAATTGTATTCAAAACCATTTTGATTTTTTTGAGCGAAATGCTTCAGTAATACTTTGAATCTTGACGAGAATAAAACTCGTAAAACAGTGTTTACGAAAATATCATAAACTATAATAACATGAAAGAATGATTATGGATTGAATCATAAACTTTACTCAAAACCGTACTCTTGATATTAATACTTATTTTGCTGTCATATTAAATTAGATATCAATACGAACTTTGATGCTCACAACATCCCAGACTGAAGTCAACATCAATTATCTATACTAATAACACTTTGATATTTAACAACAAAGTAAGTATCAGCATAAATCAGAAACTGAATCAAAACTTCATTTCACCATTATTCCAAAACAAAAACAGTTGATAAATCATTTATTCTCTGAATATCAAAAATTATATGATAATTTAGATTGGGATCATTCTCCAACGGACGTACTATCACATGCTAATCAGCCCGTGTGATAGCACTGGGTTATGATTTGTAGAAACATGTCCCCAAAAACACGAGTACTCAAATAAAAAGGCAAATACCTGCTTGTGGCAAAAATTGTGTCATAATATTTCGTATGACACTAGAAATAGCCCTCCGCTGGACCATCAGTCCCGGTCACTTACGCATTTATGATCCAATCTTAAAACCTTTTATTGGGAGGGGTCATAATACTCGATACCCTCATAAATTTTATTCCCCCATTTACTAGGGCAGAAAACCCAAAACAACATCATCTTTCTCAAAATACAGAACATTTATAAATCCGATAGTTGGATAAGTAAAACGCTTGACTATTCTGAACATAGAATATCAGATAAATACTTGCACAAACGAAATCATTTATTTCAGCGATATGTAAAACATTTATATATTTAGAACTGAGAATAGGGAAAGCAATAATTGTATAATAGGATTGAAATATATATCACTTAAACAATAAGTGATGATAGGGATACTTGCCTTTGGGTTTTAGTAGTTAGTCACACTCGCAAAAACGCATCTATTCTGGCATTCCGTCTCAAAACATCACGTCTTTCTTTTCAACACTTTACTGATATGCTGCTCCTGTGATTGCTAGAAGCCAGATATCCAATACCATTCCATCTCATTCTTTATCCAACGTCTTATCTTGATCAACCCTAACGATCCGCATCTATAATTAAAATATAACACTTTAATCGTCTAAACGATAATTAATCGATGAACTGCGCGTCAAAACCCTATCGTCTACCCATACGATAGCCCAGACATAGAGAATACACTCAAATACAAGACTCTTGACTCACGTACGCATGTAATTCACATAGCACGTAAATACATAGCTCACATATCACATAATTCATATCAAATATGACCCAGCTCGTCAAAAGGTTCGACTCGGTACATTTAAAACTAAAATAAGGTCAAAAATATGATTTATCGCTCAAAAATCGACTCAAAATGATTTGTAAAGCAAGAGACCTTTCGAAATAAAAGAATTTGGGTCTCGAAAGTTTTTTTAATGAAAGCCGAATATTTTTCTGAGTCGATACGCGTTCATTTCGCATTAAACGGACGAACGGTCTATTTATTACTAATAAAAGAAGAATAAATCAATTAATAATAATATTAATTGATTTTTAAAATACTTAATTATATTTTTAAAAGATCAAAATAATTTTTAAATCAATATTTAGGAAAAATCAGAATTAAAAATGATTTTTCCATAATTTTTAAAATTAAAATAAAATTAATACAAATTATTTAAATAAACTGATTAATTATCAAAGTAATTAATCAATTTAAATGAATAAATTTTTGGATTTTTGAAAATAATAAAAGAAAATAATTTTTGGAATTTAAAATAATTAAGAAAATAATTTTTTAGAATTTAAAATAATACGTAAATGATTTTTGGAAATAAGAAAATAATTTTGAAATAAATTTTTAAAAAAAAACAAAATAACAGAAACAAATTTTCAGTTTCAGGATTTGGTTAACACAGATCAAATGGGGGTTTACTGGGGCGAAGGTGTCGCCGGAGTTTTGGAGAAGGTGACCGGTTTCTCGCCAGTTTCTGGAATTTCAAGATTCCGGTCGTGATTCCGGCCGACCTCCCTGGTTCCGGTGATCCAAAATGGGACTAAACCCTTCGGTTTTTTAGTGTGTTCAACTCAAAATCACTTCTGGAACTCATACAAACCCCTAGCATTCGTAGTTAACATCGGAAACCAGGAATCCGATCAACTCGAATCAAGAACACAGCGACTTTGTCGGAAAACTTAAATCGATCAATTTGAAACCAAATCTACCATTTTTTATATTAAAATGAAACTCAGAACCCGTACAATCTAACCCACTAAACAAAATCAACAGCTCTTCAATCACAACTCAGAAAAATCGAATCTAAAATTCAAAAATAAAAGAATTCGGCCCATACCATACTGAACTACAACATGATTAAAACCTGTCCAAATCAATTCTAACATTCATAACAAAGCTAATTGTAACATCATAAATAATCACAAATTCGTAAAACTCAAGAATCAAATTTGGGTTTCAAGAACAAAAAAATCGAATTTTCGATTCGATTACCGGTTGTTGAATCTGATGATACGAAGACGAAGCTGATGATTCAGGCTTCGATTTGGATACTCAAACTTCAAAATCCGAAATCAAAATCACTAGAAATTAAAGGATTGATTCTCCAAGTTAAGAACACCCTCAAGATCAATTTTCTTGGTTTTTTTATTTTCTGAAATTTTATATATAAAAGTAAAAAAATAAATAACTCTGCTGCTATTTATATTAACTGAAAAAATAAATCCCCAAAATCAAATAAGGACATTTTTATCTCTTAATTAAAATAATTAAGCCCCAAAATAATAATTATGGGGAATAATTTAAAAAACGATAAAATATAACATTTGTACCAAAATTCCCCAAAAATTGCGAATAATAAAAAATGCAGAAATATTGGGTATTTGAAATACGAATGATTTTATAAAAATAAAAACATGGATTTTGTGAGGTTTGACGTCCCGGTGCAGTCCCGGTACGTTTATTTTTGAAAAACAGAAAGATACCTAAATTAACAGAAAATTCTGAAAACATATAAAATGCATTCAAACACACATAAAACGAGTACCTCGATAAAGACGCAAATAAACACACATCCAGATTGCGGATCAATTCATATAAATGCATTTTAAGCAAGTAACGAGTATCCCATTGGATCAAATCAGATCTAAAAATAGATTACTTGGCCGCTAAGTAAGTATAAAACAATATAATTTAGTATCATATTTGGATAATTGATAAAACTGGGCTTCTTATAAAATACTTTATACGAAAATAATGTAATATTATCCCGTCTTTTAAGAATACGGGTTTTGTTGATCTATCAAAATGTTTATCGTATCGAAAATTGTACAACGGGACGCGTAAGGGTCAACCCGTAATCCGGATTGAAAAAGTTAAAACACGGAAAATGTTTAGAATATCCAGATTAGGTTAGGAAGGAGTTTTCGGAAGAGTTTCGGCTATAAAAACGTAAAAACGGTTGAGGTTGGACGATTCCCGGCTTTATAAAATAGTTTTGTAATTATACGAAAAATAATTATTAAATCTATAAATCCTTATAAAATTATATAACAATCCAAAAATTATCAGAAAAATACCATAATTATCTATACTTTATTTTGGACATATAAAAATTAAAATACTCAAAATTTATCACATATAAACATCCAAACATCGATTCCACTTATCATATAATTCACTAAAATTCACATAAAAAATCACATAAACACGTTCAAATAATAATAATAATAATATCTGCAAATATGGAATATTACAGACAAGGCTACGTGTTGGTTATATTCTCTACCAGCAGGTTCTATTACTACTTGGGAGGATCTTGCTCAGAAGTTTCTTACTAAATTCTTCCCTATGGCGAAGACAGCAGCACTCAGGAATGCTCATACTCAATTTGCGCAGGAATCGGGAGAAAATCTATATGAAGCTTGTGAGTGCTATAAGGAGATGCTTAGGAAGTATCCTCATCATGGCATGCCTGATTGGATGATTATCAATGATTTTTACCATGGTTTGGGAGCGCAGTCTAGTCCCATGCTTGATGCAGAATCAGGTGGAGAATTATGGGCAAAGAGGTATGAGGAAGTTTATGGTCTAATTGAACTGATGGCTGCTAATGAATATTAGTATCCAACCCAGAGATTGCCAGAAGGCAAGGTTGCAGGAGTTCTTGAAGTGGATACAGCTACAGCTATAGCTGCTCAGCTAAAGGCGTTGTCTATGAAGATCGATTCTCTAGCTAATTATGGAGTTAATCAGATCATGAGTGTTTGTGAGCTTTGTGTCAGTGCGCATGAAACTGAGCAGTGTGCTATTTCTAGTGAATCAGCTCAATTTGTGAGCAACTTTCTGAGGTCACAGCAACCAGTTCCAGCCACTTATCATCCTGACAACTGGAATCATCCTAACTTCAGCTGGAGCAAAAATCAGAGTGCGATGCAACAACATTATCAGCAGTATGCAGCAAAGCAATTCAACCCTCCTGATTTTCAACAACTGCAATATGCATCAAGACAACAACTCCAATCTCAACAAGAAACTCATGGAGGTGCAGGTCTATCATCGAATGAAAAATATGAATTGGAGGAGTTGCAGCTTATGTGCAAAAACCAAGCTCTTATATGCCAAATCCAGGCCGTTTCTATCAAGACTCTGGAGAATTAAATAGGGAAAATTGCTAACGCCTTATTGAATCGACCATCAGAAACACTTCCTAGTGATACAGAAGCCAATCCTGGCATGAGGGAAGTTAACAAATAGGTGAATGCCATCACCTTGAGGTCCAGAAGGGTCACAAGCCCCCAAATTCAGCAAGACGAAGAGTCTGAAAATTCTGTCCATAATGTAGGTGCATCTGTACCCTTGCCAATTCCATAAAATGAGACTGTAGCTGAAAAAGTTTGGAAGAAGAATGCCGAGGTGGAACCGAAGAAGAAAGCTGTTAAAAGTAATCCTCCTGAGGGTAATACATGGGATAAACAGGTCTAACCACCTCCGCTATATCCTAAAAGGCTTCAAAAGCATAATTTCGACAAGTAATTTGCCAAGTTTTTGGAAGTTTTCATGAAGCTGCATATCAACATACGTTTTGCTGAAGCTCTGGAACAAATGTCGAGCTATGCTAAGTTCATGAAGGATATTCTATCTCGGAAGCTAAAATTTGAGGAGTTGGAAACCGTTGCTCTAACGGAAGAGTGCAGTGCTGTGCTACAATAGAAACTACCTCCTAAGCTTAAAGATCCAGGACGCTTCATGATACCTTGCACCATTGGTAATCTGTCATTCTACAAGTGTTTGTGTGACTTGGGAGCTGGAATGAATCTGATGCCCTTGTCCGTTTTCAAGAAGCTTGGTCTACCTGATCCAAAACCTGTAAACATGTCCTTACAGTTGGCCGATCAGACCATCACTTATCCACGAGGTATAGTGGAGGATATCTTGGTCAAGGTGGATAAACTCATCTTCCCTGCTAATTTTGTAATTCTTGATTTCGAGGAAGATAAGAAGATTCCCATCATCTTGGGAAGACCATTCTTGGCTACAGGCCAAACTATGATTGATGTGCAAAAAGGAGAGCTTACGATGAAGGTTCAAGATCAAAATTTCAATTTTAATATGTTCAAGGAAATAAAGTTACCCATAAATAAAAAGCAGTGCTTTAAAGTAGACTGTGTCGACTCTGGCGTGAATTCGGAGCTTGAGCAATTGACAAAGTCAGATACCTTAGAGAGATCCTTAATAGGGGAATCAGTTATTGAAGATGAAGAAGGAGCAGAGCAACTACAGGTTTTGAATGCACCTTCGTCGAAGAGGAAGTTGGATATGCCATTCGATTCTCTTGGGTTAGCACAACTGAAAATTTCTCAGGAGCGTCTCGAGCCATCTATTAAAGAAGCTCCCACACTTGAGCTCAACCCACTGCCAGAACACTTAAGTTATGCATTCTTAGGTACACCCCCTGAAAAGAGGTTAGAATATATCTATGATAATCTAAAGGGTTACCGGCCGGTTACTCCCGTGCTTACAGAGGGTCCATCGCGTTCACAACAGACATTTGATAGGTTTGGTCTTGGTGATGCGCAGTATAGAAGGTTGACTAGGCGTATGGAGGTCATGCATGACATTCACCATCGTTTTGCTGAAGGTTTGACACATGCTCTCGGTACTGTTTTCCGAGACACTGGTGTCGTGGTTGATTGGCCACCTGATCCTCCACTCGAAGAGGGTGATCCTCCCGCTAACTAGGTATGCCTGAAATCCTTATTATTACCTTCAATGAGGACATTAAAAATTTTATGTTTGGGGGTGATAATGTAAGGATTAGTTTGTGTGTGTCCATATAGATTCATATAGATTCATGTTGCATGTTTAGTTGTATTCCAGTCATATTTTTGCATGATTGTTTATATAGGACATATTTCTTGTGTTTTTATATGAGTTCATATAGTTGCATGTGCATGCATATAACATGATCCCTTAGGTTGAGCTATTTCTGATTGATAAGTTGATGATGATTTGAGTGTGGTGATGATGAATAGAGGGTTGTTTAAGTCTTAATGAATTGATTTGCATGCTAGAAAAAAATCACAAGTCTTATAGGTTGCTATTGAACTAGATCATGATCATACTTGTTTATTTGTTGAGATTTAATCACTTGGTTATATTTAGAATTTTTAGTATTCTCTTAATGGCAAAGGAGCACTAAATTTTAATCTGGAGAAAAACTTGGATTTCATTGCTTGTTTCGAACAAGGCTAGACGTCAAATGGCTAGTTGCCGGCTCATATTTTTATGAGTAGTCTAGTGTTGAATGAGATGGAGCGAAACGCACTTATTCAGAAATCATTGAAAAAAAAGAAAAAAAGAGAAAACAAGAAAAGTAAAAAAAAGTATGTGTTATGCATAACTGATCAAGAGTGAGCTCTTTAATACTCAAGTTATTAAGTTCTAGGGGACTTTGTTCCTACTGACCTAAGGCTTTTATAGTCTGGGATTCGCTAACCTAGCACTCGTTACATGGGTATTATTGCATAAGTCTTTTGTGGACCTCACTCATTGCACGATCAAATAAGAATATTTGTGTTTGTTATGTGTTATGTGTTATAAACAAAAGCATGAATCCTTGTATAACTCCGATAAAATTGAAGTGTTGTCAGTTATTTTGAGTTTATCATTTATTGTATTTATAACCTTGTGGTTTCCTTGATGAGTAGTGAGTTATGATTATTGATCTAGTTGCGAGAGTAAATCTGTTAAGCATTGGCACACACACACGTTTCTAGCTTGTGAGTTGATTTGTTGGAATTAATTGAACTTTGTGTGAATAATTGCATTTGTTAAGATGTTGCTCATTGATTGGTTTAGTTATTCTAAGGGGATCGTTGCATTCATGTTAGTTGCATTCTTGCCTTTTTTATTTCTTGTTTTTTAGTCTGTTATGCTTGAGGACAAGCATCGATTCAAGTTTGGGGGTGTGTTAAGTGGCATTTATGTCCACTTCGAACGCTTTGTAAAGGCTCTAATTGGTATTTTGGACTCAAGTTATTTGTGTATTTGATGTGTTTTTGTAGTGTTTTATATTTCAGGGCATAATTGGGAAATGCCTGGCTTTATAATATTTTTATACTAAGAAGAGTGTTAGGATGGAGCCTCAGAAGATTGCGCGGAAGACACCAGCACAAGAAGTCAAAAAATTAAGAAAATTATAGATTTTCCAGTAACTCATAGCGGTCGCGCCCAAGTCCAGGGCGCCCGCGCCGGTTTAACAGAATGTCAGGGCGGCTGCGCCGCTTGACAGAGTGGTCGTGCCCGGTCGAAATCCTGGAATCCTGATTTGATTAGAAGGCTGATTCTTTGGACTCCTGATCAGATGGGCTGCTACATAAAGACTCTTTTAAGACGTTTTTCACAACATAGACTAAGGAGAAGACTGGAGAAGACCTAGGAGTACAAATTCAACGAAGGAGAAGAAACACTTATTTTACTTGTGATTCTTTGATTGAGTTGTAATCTTGGATGCTTGTTTTCTTGTTTGTTGAACCTATTACTCTTGATTATGTACTTTGATTATTTATTCATTTTATAAAGACTTAGTTTGTTATACCATGCTTTTATCGGAAACCACGGTGATGATGAGTTCGGTTATGAACTAATCGTTATCGTGGGGTTCTAGAGGAATTACTTATAGATTTCAATAGTTAATATGTTTCCATATCTTAGTGTGTAGTGATTGTATGATATCCTAGTATTGGTTGTGCTTATTCGTCTTATGAGCATCGTGAACTTATAAGATAACGTGTTAATCTTTATTGAAGTTAAAGTGAACATAGAGGTTTAGAACTTGCCATGCTAGCATAGGTTCAAGTATAATTTTTATGCATGATTCGTAGGTAATTTTAACCATCTTACTTGCCCTATGTAATCACGATAGATAACTTGTGCAGTAAACCTTTATGTTGTCAAATTCTATAGATATATATGGTCTCAATATAATTGGTATCTATTCATCTTTAATCTCTTTTATGGATGTCTAGTAGTAGGGTATCCGTACAACGAAAGTTGGCGTTTACTAGTTTCATGTTATCTGATTAGTTGTCATCACCATTGCATGCTAAGGTTAAGAACAATGACTTTGAATGAAGTAGTGATGAAGTTAGAATCATATGTTTGTTTAATATAAGTAATTCAACCTCAATTCTCTTAGTTAAAGTTAGTTAGTATAATCTCTTAGTTATAATCAACCCAAATTTGTTATTTGTCTTAGCATTGAACGATAGCCATGTCATTGTTGCATAAGTGCATAGATTGAAGTTAACCTAAACCAGTCTCTGTGGGAACGAACTAGAAAGAATTATATATTACCTACGAACGCGTATACTTGCATGTAAATTTAGCGCATGTTTTCGTCTTAACAATACCTCGGAGGAGTATTCAAAAGGTAGCTTTCCTCGAGGAGATGTTAAAATGTCACCTATAAAGGTTATTGAAGGCACCTCAGCCCCAAACAAATATGCATAATGAGGTTCTGGTTCACTAACATTCATGAATCTTCGAAGGTCTTCAAGTTCAGATTCCTTTACCAGACGAGGGAGGAATCCAATTTTCATAAAGTTCACTGGTGAATCTCATCACATGATCAAGAAAATATGAGTACCCCAAAAATTGGGCGCCAGAAGGTCCTTGCAACTAGTCGGTTAGGAACCCATTGTGCTAGGCATGCGTGATCTGTGAAAGAAAATTGAGTATTATCTTTAAGAAGGTTGTTAAGTGAGGATTCATATTGACACTTAAAGTCATATAAATAGTACAAATACTCGAAGATCTGAAGATTGGAAGAGAAACAACTTAGAAGACTACGAAGATCAAGGTTAAAGGTTCGAGAACAAGAAGTTTTTAGTGGATCATATTTACAAGAACATTCCTCATGCTTCTTGTTGGCTCCAATACTTAAAATGATAACTAAACTCTTTCGTATAGATGTTTATACCTTGGTCTCCATGAAGAACTCAAGGAATATAAGTCTAAATGCCATATCACCATGATTCTGGGTTCATGTCACCCTGTGGTTGAACATGTTGCTCAAGTACCATTTTTACTAGATCTTAATGGCTCCAAGACTTAAAATGAAAAGTGAACTCTTGCTTGAAAATGTTTACACCTCGGTCACCATCATGATCTCAAGGAATGGAAGTTTAGATTCACTGTCGTCAAGGTTCTTATCTCCAGTCACCTCCTGGATCATCATATGGCTCCTATTAACTTCTATCTAAGTCAAAGGCCTCCAATTTATTTAAGTAAAAGATGAGGTCGATGTCTATACTTGTGAAATCATCAAGGTCGACATTTAGACTTGTAGCACACACTAGGTCAACATCTGACCTTAACAAAAAAGAATTTCTTTGAGGCAAATGTACATGTCGACTTGGATCATAGTTCTAGTCGAATTCTATCCTTTCTCCTCGGCTCTTGTCGAGTTCTAAGTTTTTAAAAAGTTCTAATTTGACATCTAGGATCTATATTATACTCATGTCGACATCTAAAGAATCTTGTGGCCTTGTAGCTTGGTTTTGGTTGAATGAATCCTTCCTAGGGTCCTAGTCGACATGTAGCTATTATACAAAGGACAAAGAAATGTGGGGAAATGGAATGTCAAAATGTATGATGATATCATAGTATTGATCGACATCTAACACTAAAGACAAAAGAATTAGTCGATATCTAGTCCCTGTTGGCCCTTGCTTTTGAATTTGAATGGACTAGAAGTAGCCAAATTACATGCCTCCTCCTCCAAGCTATATTCAGATCTACATGTCTATATAATCAATCAAATCAGTAACTACTATATTATATCAAGAGAACTCTGGGTATCAAGATTTGCTCATAGCTGCTTACAAATGTGAACAACTAAGTTTACAGAGAAATGCTAAGAATACAGCTTACAAATGTTTCTCTGAGAATTTTCTTGCTTAGTGTTCTTGTTGTTCCATTTGCTACTTCTTGGTTTATATATCACCAAGATTACAAAGTAATAAGACAAGATAATAAAACAAAACCTATCAAGTCTAAAACTATGCTGCTTCATTACTCTATTCCAGCATCTTTGAATATCTTAATAATAGCATGGAAATGGCAATGCTTCTTTGTTCTCTAAAACCTAGTTGAATAGGCTTCCACATTCCTTTTGCATACACTCGACGCATGTGACTGTGTTGTCACTGTCAACTGATGTTTGAATTGATTATCCGTCGGGTACATGATCATCCATCGGGTTGCCTTGTTGATCATCCGTCGAGTGGCATTGTTGTTTATCCTTCGGATAGCAATCTGGCACTTGACTTCATTTCATTTATACAGAATTATAAGTCATCATCTATGTACAATTAATCAACCTATTCTACATATCTAATTAAAGTCAACATGATTTGAGTGCTACTACATAATCTAAACAAGGTGTATGCAGAAATGTGCTACAGACTCATTATTACACAAGCTACTTACTCGATGGATAATTAGTAATCATCCGTCGGGACTATATTGAGTCATCCGTCGGGACTATATTACTTATCCGTCGAGTGCTACATTTTTCAATAAGTAAAATCTACTAAGGTGTTTTGTTAATGAAATCAAGTTCACAACATATCCATAACATAACAGAATATTCATGGCCTTCTTATCCTTCCCAACTTGTTCAATATCAGGATCTGACCATTCATGCCTTGGCTTGGGAACTGATGGCTCATTTCCAGTTCCAGCTCTCATTGGTACATGAGGGCCTCTCTCTATGCAATCTATATAGGCCTCATCTTGAGAAAGTAGGTGAACATGCATTTTTACCTTCTAGTGATACTAATTATCTTTATCTAGAAAAGGAATCTTGACTCCAACATCCTTCTTGTTCATCTAGCTGTTTTGTTGTGATCTTTAAACTCTTTGTTTATCAAGAGGTTGCTCTGATACCAATTGTTAGTCCCTAACAATGCAACAAGAATTACAGAAGGGGGGTTGAATGGAATTCTTGAAACTTTTTCTTGGTTTAAAAGTGTTCTAACATAAAATATATATCTGTGTGAATTGATTTGCAAAGTGCGGAATAATAACTTGGAATGAATCAAAACACAAGTAATTAAAAACACAAGTCTTTAAAAACTTTCTTGTGGATTTAAATGTATCCACCAGAGATATATATATTATATCAAGAGAACTCTGTGTAGCCAGATTTTCTCACAGCTGCTTACAAATGTGAACAACTAAGTTTATAAAGAAATTATAAGAATACAGCTTACAAATGTTTCTCTGAGAATTTTCTTGCTTAGTGTTCTTGTTGTTCTATTTTCTACTTCTTGGTTTTATATATCACCAAGATTACAAAGTAATAAGACAAGATAATAAAATAAAACCTATCAAGTCTAAAACTATGCTGCTTCCTTACTCTATTCCAACATGTTTAAATATCTTCATAATAGCATGGAAATGGCAATGCTTCTTTATTCTCTAAAACCCATTTGAATAGGCTTCCACATTCCTTTTACATACACTTGATGCATGTGACTGTGTTGTCACTGTCAACTTATGTTTGAATTGATTATCGGTCGGGTACATGATCATCCGTCGGGTTGCCTTGTTTATCATCCGTCAAGTGGCATTGTAGTTTATCCGTCGGGTAGCAATCTGGCACTTGACTTCATTTCATTTATACAGAATTACAAGACATCATCTATGTACAATTAATCAACCTATTCTGCATATCTAATTAAAGTCAACATGACTTGAGTGCTACAACAGAATCTAAACAAGGTGTATGCAGAAATGTGCTACAGACTCATTATTACACAAGCTACTCACTCGATGGATAATTAGTTATCTTCCGTCGGGACTATATTGAGTCATCCGTCAGGACTATATTCCTTATCCGTCGAGTGCTACATTTTTCACTAAGTAAAATCTACTAAGGTGTTTTGTTATTGAAATCATCAAGTTCACAACATCTCCACAACAGAACAGAATATTCATGGCCTTCTTATCCTTCCTAACTTGTTCAATATCAAGATCTGACCATTCATGCCTTGGCTTGGGAACTGATGGCTCATTTCCAGTTGCAGCTCTCATTGGTACATGAGGGCCTCTATCTATGCAATCTACATAGGCCTCATCTTGAGAAAGTAGGTGAAGATGCATTTTTACCTTCCAGTGATGGTAATTATCTTTATCCAGAAAAGGAATCTTGACTCCAACATCCTTCTTGTTCATCTTGCTACTTTGTTGTGATCTTTAAACTCTTTGTTTATCAAGAGGTTGCTCTGATACCAATTGTTAGTCCCTAAAAATGCAACAAGAATTACAGAAGGGGGTTTGAATGGAATTCTTGAAATTTTTTCTTGGTTTAAAAGTATTCTAACTTAAAATATATATCTGTGTGAATTGATTTGCGAAGTGCGGAATAATAACTTTGAATGAACCAAAACACAAGTAATTAAAAATACAAGTCTTTAAAAACTTTCTAGTGGATTTGAATGCATCCACCAGATATATATATATATATATATTATATCAAGAGAACTCTGTATAGCAAGATTTTCTCACAGCTGCTTACAAATGTGAACAACTAAGTTTACAGAGAAATTCTAATAATACAACTTACAAATGTTTCTCTGAGAATTTTCTTGCTTAGTGTTCTTGTTGTCCTATTTGCTACTTCTTGGTTTTATATATCACCAAGATTACAAAGTAATAAGACAAGATAATAAAATAAAACCTATCAAGTCTAAAACTATGCTGCTTCATTACTCTATTCCAGAATCTTTGAATATCTTCATAATAGCATGGAAATGGCAATGCTTCTTTGTTCTCTAAAACCCAGTTGAATAGGCTTCCACATTCCTTTTGCATACACTCGACGCATGTGACTGTGTTGTCACTGTCAACTGATGTTTGTATTAATTATCCGTCGGGTACTTGATCATCCGTCGGGTTTCCTTGTTGATCATCCGTCGAGTGGCATTGTTGTTTATCCGTTGGGTAGCAATCTGGCACTTGACTTCATTTCATTTATACAGAATTACAAGATATCATCTATGTACAATTAATCAACCTATTCTGCATATCTAATTAAAGTCAACATGACTTGAGTGCTACTACAGAATCTAAACAAGGTGTATGCAGAAATGTGCTACAGACTCATTATTACATAAACTACTCACTCGATGGATAATTGATCATCATCCGCGGGACTATATTGAGTCATCCGTCGGGACTATATTCCTTATCCGTCGAGTGCTACATTTTTCACTAAGTAAAATCTACTAAGGTGTTTTGTTAATGAAATCATCAAGTTCACAACATATCCACAACAGAACAGAATATTCATGGCCTTCTTATCCTTCTTGACTTGTTCAATATCAGGATCTGACCATTCATGCCTTGGCTTGGGAACTGATGGCTCATTTCCAGTTGCAGCTCTCATTGGTACATGAGGGCCTCTCTCTATGCAATCTACATAGGCCTCATCTTGAGAAAGTAGGTGAAGATGCATTTTTACCTTCCAGTGTTGGTAATTATCTTTATCCAGAAAAGGAATCTTGACTCCAACATCCTTCTTGTTCATCTTGCTATTTTGTTCTGATCTTTAAACTCTTTGTTTATGAAGAGGTTGCTTTGATACCAATTGTTAGTCCCTAATAATGCAACAAGAATTACATAAGGGGGATTGAATGGAATTCTTGAAACTTTTTCTAGGTTTAAAAGTGTTCTAACTTAAAATATATATATCTGTGTGAATTGATTTGCAAAGTGCGGAATAATAACTTTGAATGAACCAAAACACAAGTAATTAAAAATACAAGTCTTTAAAACTTTATGGTGGATTTGAATGTATCCACCAGATATATATATATATATATATATATATATTATATCAAGAGAACTCTGTGTAGCAAGATTTTCTCACAACTGCTTACAAATGTGAACAACTAAGTTTATAGAGAAATTCTAAGAATACAGCTTACAACTGTTTCTCTGAGAATTTTCTTGCTTAGTGTTCTTGTTGTCCTATTTGCTACTTCTTAGTTTTATATATCACTAAGATTACAAAGTAATAAGACAAGATAATAAATTAAACCTATCAAGTCTAAAACTATGCTACTTCATTACTCTATTCCAGCATCTTTGAATATCTTCATAATAGCATGGAAATGGCAATGATTCTTTGTTCTCTAAAACCCAATTGAATAGGCTTCCACATTCCTTTTGCATACACTCGACGCATGTGATTGTCTTGTCACTTTCAACTGATGTTTGAATTAATTATCCATCGGGTACTTGATCATCCGTCGGGTTGCCTTGTTGATCATCCGTTGAGTGGCATTGTTGTTTATCCGTTGGGTAGCAATATGGCACTTGACTTCATTTCATTTGTACAGAATTACAAGACATCATCTATGTACAATTAATCAACCTATTCTGCATATCTAATTAAAGTCAACATGACTTGAGTGCTACTACAGAATCTAAACAAGGTGTATGCAGAAATGTGCTACAGACTCATTATTACATAAGCTACTCACTCGATGGATAATTGATCATCATCCGTCGGGACTATGTCATCCGCCGGGACTATATTCCTTATCCGTCGAGTGCTACATTTTTCACTAAGTAAAATCTACTAAGGTGTTTTGTTAATGTAATCATCAAGTTCACAATATATCCACAACAACTGCTCCCTGGAATTGGCTCCCTAATCTTCCCGCGAAGGGCTGCCCTGGAGTTAGGGCTACCCGAGGGGGCCTTACCCTTAAAACTGGAACCCGGTGAGTGGAGCTTAACTAGGACCTCATGCGAGGAGCCAAAGGTACTGATCCCGAAGCTTGCCCAGATGGGTCCATAACAGGCAGCTTCTAGGGGCAAGATAGAAGGCTTGGATCAACCACATCCATCCACACGCTTTTAGCATCTTTGATTCCCCTATTCCAACCTATTTCCAGGTTAACAGGGTGCATCTCATCATCGTGTTCATCCATCATTGTGGTGAATCTAGTGGATCTGTGATAAGCAGCCTCGATGTCTTTCCACTCCTTCTTCCTCTTCTCCTCCGAGCTAGCATATTTCCTCTCCATTAGGGCAAGCTTGTCGTCTACTTCATGAGCCCTAGACTCCCACTCCAGGAAGGAGATAGTCATTTGCTTCATGGAAGCCTGCAATGCATTATAGTCGCTTCTCATTTTGATGGCTTGAGTAGAGGATGCCGCGAAATTGGCATTGGCCTAACAAAGAAAATATGAGTTTGAGTATGAAGGGCCGAGCCCCCAATGAGTGATCCCTATAATATTTTCCAAATCCTAAGAAAAAGAAAAGTTATACAAAAATTTACACAAGGAGAAACATACCTGATAGCAGGATTGAGCCCCCAGCATCTCAGCCTCAAGAAGCTTCTCACCCGAAGAGACGAATAAGAGGTAGGGAGGAGTAATACAGTTCTTTGACCACTCGAGGGCAAGGTCCGGGTTGCCAAGAACAAAGTCATTGGAAGAGATACCCCATTCAGGCTCGAAAGGGGTCCTAACACTCCCATCAAAATCTTTGGTCCTCTTTTGACCAGATCCTGACGCCTCAAGGAAGGCAGGGATATTAGGAATATGGTTGGCCTTCTTAATTGCGTCTCTGGCCAACTTACCCGTAACAATATTTCTCGGCATAGATTTGGCGTCAAGAGTCTTAGCAACTAAAATAAGAAGAAAAGAAAACATATATAAGAATAAACTTGCACAAAGTAATGAAAAACAAAGATAAATACCCTCTATAGAGAGGCAGCTATGGCCATCCTCGACAAGCTTGACTTGTGTCACTGAACTCCCAATAAGGGGTCCTCCTGTCATCGCTAATAAGGAGGTCACGGGCATGGAGCTCGGCATCAGAAAGGTTGAGAATAAAGTGGGAACTATCATCTGGGTTACTAAAGTCACGTCTGAAGTGTGCCCCCAAGTCTCCATCCTTCCACTGAACGACTACAAACTTCTTGTTCCAGTTGTGGTTTGAGTCATTGAGAGAACTGATGTTCACCATTTGAGGAACGTGGGCTCTGTGTTGTATCACAACCCAACCAGGCTGAGTCATAGGAGAAGCCTTCATCATAAATATACTACAGAACATTGTCACGCTCAAGGGGATGCCTAAGTCATGCCATCTCACTATGAATAGAATGATGAAAGACCACCCATTAGGGTAAAGCTGGCATGGATGAATCTTGAGTTCGGCTAGAAGCCTCAGAATGAAAGGGTGCAGAGGAAACCTTAGCCCAGAATAAAGGGCCTTCTTGAACACAAATAGCCTTTGGTGGAAAAGGTTACAATCCCTCTCGCTTGGCTTAGCTTTATGAAACCTTTAGCAGTCGGGACAGGAGTAAATCGACTTAATCATCTCGACATCCTTCTCACGAAGCATACTTCTATGATTAAATGCATCGAAATGGATGGTACTAGGGTACTCATCCGCCCTCTCATCCAATATACTCTTCAAGTTGTTCGAACAACAGTTAATGGAGAAGGGGAGATGAGAGCTATACCTTGGAGGGAGCGGAGAGTGGCCCTCTTGTGCAGAGCTTCCTTCTGGGAGAAAGAGGACTTGATAGGACCTTATCCGCTAGACATTCTTGAAGAGCTTGGAGAAATATAAGAGCTTGAGAGAATTTGAGAAGTTGAGAAATGAAGTTGTGAATGAAAATGAGCACTTCTCATCTTCTTTTATAGAAAAAAGGTCACCTGCTACATCAGGTCGTAAGTTTGCCTAGTTCGTGCTAGCAGGTACCTCGTTAAAAGAACACCAGAAATGGTGAGGAAGAACGATCAAAAGACAAGAAAAGACAATCTAATAAATGAGAAAAGCGATGCAGGACACCGCTTATCGTATCAGTCTTCTGAAGCTGAAACTAAATACAAATCATTAGCCTTAATTAGGGAATAATTATGATAATCACCTTGATTAGCAAAACTGGTAAGGATTAAGACCACTCCCGGCCGACCATCCCACACATGGGAGCATATGACCAACCACGAGCCTCTGTATCAGAGCCATGATGGCGACAACTTCCATGTAGGGAAGCTTCGGCCGACCTAGGAAATAAAGGGAGGCCTTTTGGCCTACCAGGAGCCTCCGTATCAAAGCCATGACTGGCCACAACTTCCATGCGGGGAAGCTCTGGCCGACCAAGGCAACAAATAGAGGCCTTTTGGCCTACCATGAGCCTTTTTATTAGAGCCATGATGACCACAACTTCCTTTCGGGGAAGCTCCGGCCGAACAGGCAATAAATAGAGGCTTTTTGGCCTACCAGGAGCCTCTGTATCAGAGCCATGATGGCCACAACTTCCATGGGGGTAAGCTCCGGCCGACCAGGCAACAAACGGAGGCCTTTTGGCCTACCAGGAGCCTCTATATGAGAGCCATGATGGCCATAACTTCCATGCGGGGAAGCTCCGGCCGACCAGGCAACAAATGGAGGCCTTTTAGCCTACCAGGAGCCTCTATATTAGAGCCATGACGGCCACAACTTCCATGCGGGGAAGCTTCGGCCGACCAGGCAACAAATGGAGGCCTTTTGGCCTACCAGGAGCCTCTATATCAGATCCATGATGGCCATAACTTCCATGCGGGGAAGCTCCGGCCGACCAGGCAACAAATGGAGGCCTTTTGGCTTACCAGGAGCCTTTGTATCAGAGCCATGACGACCACAACTAAATGGAGGCCTTTTGGCCTACCAGGAGCCTCTGTATTAGAGCCATGACGGCCATAACTTACGTGCGGGGAAGCTCCGGCTGATCAGCCAACATGTTGAGGCCTTTTGGCCTATCATGAGCCTTCGTAGCAGAGCCATGACGGCCACAACTTACCTCCGTAGTGTCCTTGGCCTACCAGCCAACAAATTAAGGTCTTTTTACTTACTAAAAGCTCTTGTAGGAGAGCCTTGAGGCCTTCAAAGGTTGCTCCGGAGGCCTCCTTGAGAGGTCCTCTGGAGCTTTCTTGAAAAGGATAATTCTAAGCAGAACCAAGTTTCGTGAAGACTAGAACGTCTACGAGAACGAGTTGGTTGAAGTGCATGGCATCCTACAAGACAAGTTTAGACAAATTCAATAGAGTACAAGACTTAATATAAGGGAAACTTCAATAGAACATAGAGCGTTCAGCAAGAACGAGTACAGAACGTCCACCAGGGTAAGTACAGAACGTTCGCTAAAACAGCCATAGCAGAGCCCTGAGGAACTCAAAGGCAACCATGAAATTAATTCCATGGACAACCAAGGGCAACAAGGATATAAAAGGTATGTGGAAACCTTGAACTCTTAGTGAGAAGATCAAAAAAAATGTTAGGGGCAGGGACCCCTGGCCAACGACCTCCAGGCCGACCAGGAGGTGGCCGACCAGAAGGTCCTCCTCCAAGTGGCCGAGCAGGCTGCATTTTGAAGCAAGGGGCCGAGCAGAGCCTCCTGCTGCAGGAGGTTCTGCTCGACCCCGACGACCTCCCGTCGAAAATTCTGTAAAATTTCAAAAAAATGGAAAAAATCAGAAATTTTTTGTTTTTTTTTAATTTTCAGTATTTTAAGATTAAGCCTAGATTAGGGCCGATTAGTGAAATTAAGCCCAGATTGGGGTTGATTAGTGTATATTAAGAGTAATTAACCCAAATTAGAGATAATTAGTGATTTGTATGATGAAATTAGCCCAGATTAGGGACGTTTAACCCATTCACTCTTATAATTAGTATGAATTAGGGATAATTAGTGTCTTATGCATATTGATTAGTCTTCATTAGCCCCGATCAGGGAAAATTAGCCTCGATTAAGGCCAATTAGTGCATTATAACTTAAAATTAGGCTTTTGTAAGCCTAATTAGCAACTTGTACATGGAGATTAGCCCCGATTAGGGCCATTTAGCAGCTTTCACCCTATAATTAACCTTGACTACGGTTAAGGGGTGAGAAACGCTCGCGTTATAGTCCCGATTATCACCGTTCACTGTTGAACACCATCCAAATAGCCTCTACGGGGGCCTTAAATGTCTATACTCACACTAATAAGCCGTTGTAAATGTGTAGGTCGCTCCACATTTTACGATAACGCGGCGATACCCATGCAGGACCGATACCCATGAAGGGCCGATGCCCATGAAGGGCCGGTACCCATGAAGGGCCGATACCCGAGAAGGCCCAAAAGTACCCCGAGTCGCGAATAGACCATTATAACTTCAACGAAAACTCGAGCAGTATTCATGGAAGTTGGGGGGCAAATGATATGGATAGAAAATATATCATAAAGACACATTAAATATCGCATTAATTACACTTGGATTCTTGTCTAAAAGTCCAGTACAGGTCTGTCTGGGCTGGACTCATAGTAGAATCAAGACGGCCCATGCAGACAAGGCCCACTAGCTGAGGTCGTCAAGGTCCACGAACACAAGATGTTCACGAACTAGGCCCAATATGGCTGGAAGAGCAGAGACGTGTGTTCTAAACAGACTCAAAGTCCTACATAGAAGGTTCTGGAACTCCGTCCTCAAGATGACTCCTAATCACCATCTAAGTTGGAGACTTGTCCATCAAGTCTCCCAATAGAAGTCTAACCCTAGACTCACCTCTATATAAAGGGCTCTACCCCTCAACCTAGAACTACTTTTTTGGCTTGATTCTCTACAACACAGAGATACGTAGGCATCTTGTAAGGATCGATAGTCCCGAACGCAAAAGCAGCCATTAAAGCTCGAAGTTCACCAACTCTAACATTAAATACTAAAGTACTCATATTTTTATTCCACAACATAAATAAAATTAAAATAAAATTAAAATAAATTGAAAATTTATTAAAAATATTAAACAAATTTAAATAAATTAGAAAATTTTGAGCAGAAATGAGAATAATAAAAAGAAGAAAATATTGAGGTTTTTTCATAAGCCACTCAATAAAAGGGCAGCTGTTTCAAGGATATACAGGATTTAGAATTTTATGGTTAATGGTTTTACATTATTAGTTTTATCTTGGCACCTCCACCTCTGCGTTATCAAATTTTATTACTCATAGAATTGGGGCACACGTTTCTAGTTTCAAAAGTTTTAGTTATAAATTATGTTTAAAATGAACAAAACGACTAAAGTTGGCCTCTTTAGAGCATCTACAAGGCTCATTACAAGAAAAATAGCCAAATTTGACCAGTTCAAAACCGGACACATTTAGCTAAATTCGACCGCTGGCGGTTGTATTTAGTTAAATACGACCGGTTTTGAAACCTGTCGTACATATGGGAGTGACATTTAGTAGTCGGTCAAATTTTGTCCTAAACTCGACTGATTTTTCCGGTTATATTTATTTTTGCTGAAAATTCAAATATACCACCCAAAATTTTAAATTTTTTGAAAATCCCTCCAATATACTAAATTCTACCGTAGTCGGTTATTTGTGTATAACTAAATAAATTCAAAATGTAATCAAATTTATTTAAATTTTCAATTTTATTTTTCTTTATGGAATTTTTTAATAAAATTTTCTATTATATTTAAATTTTATTTTCTAGAGAACAGGTCACCGGAATATTGCCCAATTTCAGGCAAAACTCTGGAGCCCTTCAAAATTTTCCAGGAAGCTCATGAAGTTCCAGAGCAATTCCAAATAATATGTAAATCATCTCATATTGTTTATTCCAATTGATACCAATTGTTAGGTCACACAACACTGTAGAAGGGGGTTGAATACAGTGTAGAATACAATCAAATCGATTTCGAAAACAAGTAATAGTAACAAGATATATTCGATATAATAAACTCTGTTACAATGGAACTGTTCTCTCTCAGTGATGAACAAATATCATGAGAGTTGCTAGGTTACAATATATGATCTTCTCGATAATGATAACACATATAGTATAAACCTATGTCTGTGTTTATATAGTACACAGTTACAAGATAACTTCTAATTAATATGGAATATAATTCTGTCTCCTAAAATATATCAATCAGATATCTTATACAATTCTTTCAGTCCTCTAACTCTTTCCATGCATATCTTTTTTTGTATTAGTCTCGATCTTCTTTCCTGTGAATCAGCTTCCTTCCTTAACTGTAAATCTTCTCGTACTTAAAATCTGATATCCATCTTCTGATATTATCTTCTGATAATCTAAGTTCTGATATCCTTAAGTTCTGACTTCCAGTAAGTACTAATATTTCCTGTTTATTAAGATCTGAAAACTAAACATGAAACATATTAGACATGACATCTCAAATATATCTAATAATCTCCCCCAACTTGTAAATTATACAAAATATACAAGTTAACAGATTTGATGATGTCAAAAACATTTAAGTTCAAATGCAATGAGAGTTTAATAAGACTATTAACTACAACTTATAGTCCTTGTAGCTTTACCAACATCACTGGATCAATCTGAATCCATAATGATTCTTAACAAAATCTTTTACCAGCTTGTCTTCAGCTTTTCTCAGAACTTCAACTAACTGTGCTTTAACCTGCATCAGTTCTTCATCTTTACTATCACCAATTTGATAAATGGCTGTTCTGAGAGCTTGAATTGATGTTCTTTCAAGTCCATCACCAAGTCTGATAACTCTAGGATGTGAAGAGTTTTCATTATAATATAAGCATTTTCCTTTCAGAATAACTTCCACCTTAGCTGAATTCTTCAGCATAGGAATTTCTCTTCCATCACCTTAAGTAATCATTGGTATATACTGAGAAGTGTTTGTACCATAGATTCTAAATGGATCTCTTATAGCCTTCAAAATGTATTCTGACCATCTTCTTGTAACATCAAATTTTACTTCCAGAAGATAGTGAATATGTTGAAGTTCTCTAACAGACTTCTTTAGCACATCAGTATCAGCTAGTTTGTAAGTTAATCCATCATTGAGAAATAAAATCAATTTCTCCTTTAGATTATCCTTATCATGAGCATCTATCACAATTTGAGCAGACAGCACTTTGTCAAGGTTCTTTTGTTTGATTTGTTCAAATGGTTTGTCTGTCAACATGAAAGGATCTCTTAGAGTAACTTCTACTCCTGTTTGTATCTTCTCTTCATCAGAACCTAATCCAGTTCTATCTCTAGGTTGGTTGGATCTCAACCCAAATGTTGCGAGTTAATTCATCATAAGATTGGATTTTGGTTCAACTGGAGTAGCTTTCTTCCATAACAGCTTCTTCTTATCAGCAATTGTCATATTTTCCAAATTAACTTGATCAGAATTTGTTGTTTCTTCTGTAACTTGCTGTTTTTCATTCTGAACAACTTGAGCAGTGTCAGGGGTTGTTTTAGATTCTTCAATTGTGTTTCTTCTCTTCAGAATTTGAACAGTTTTATCTTCTATCAAATCATCATCATGCATTGTAGTTTGATAGACTGGAATGGAAGAACTTACCTTTTTCTCAATCTTTAAAGATTCACCAACCTTTTCTTTTCCTTTTGACTTAGGATCAATCTCAGTTTGTGATCTAGTCTTGGACTTTGAAGTCTCATAATTTGCCTTTTCCCTGATCACAATGCATTTTTTTCTTAGGCCTTGGAGGTTTATTTGTATCAGAAGCTTTAGACTTAAGATTTGTCTTCTCAGCTGCAAATCTAGCTTCTTCCTCCTTGAGAGTTTCAAAATCTATTCCTGGATTTTGTTTCAGAAATAATCTTCTAGCTATCTCCTCATCAAGTGTTTGAATTTTAGGATTTTTTTAATAAACAGTAGTCTGCTTCCCTTTTAGCTTCATAGTTTGTAAAAACTTCTAAGAGTCTTTAGATCCTGACTGAATCAGAATATCAGAACTTGACATTAGAATTTGTTTATCAGAACTTGACTTCAGACTTTTAGCATTCATAGTATCAGAACTTGACTTGTTCTGTGTAGAAGATTTTCCTTGAAGTTTTCCTTGACCTCTGCTCTTATCCGAGTTTCCCTGGTCATCACCTTTATCATCCTTTTTCTTCAGTATTTGAGTAGGTGGGCATTTGGACTTAACTACCTTCTCCCCCTTTTTGGCATTGTTAGGCACAAAACACGCGCTAATAATCCACGCAAGTATACACGTTCGCAAGTAATATAGAAAAAATTCTAGTTCGTTCCCATAGAGACTCAAACTAATTATGTTCAATTTACACTTACTCACCAATGTATGATTACTTCTCAATGTCAAGACAATAACACTTAAATTTGATTAACTAATTATTAACTACAATTAACTACGAGAATTAAAACACTTAATTGACACTTGAATTAACAATATTAAACACACATGAGATGATAATTTCATTACTACTTCCTTCAATAGTTATTGTTATTACCCTTAGCATGAAACGGTGATATTATTAATTGAACAACATGAAACTGAAAAAAGCCAACTTTCGTTGTACTAATACCATTCTACCAAACATCCACAATTAAGATAGAAGTTGAATATGCATCAATTATGTTGAGACCCTATATGTCTACAGAATTTGACAACATAACGAGTTAAGCACAAGTTATTCCTCATGATTACACAGGGCAAGTAAAACGGTTAGAGTTACCCACTAATCATGCATACACATATATGAACCTATGCTAGCATGGCAAGTTCTAAACCTCAAGATCCACCGTCGCTTCACAAGAGATTAACAACCTATCTTATATGTTCGAGACGCACATAAGATGAATAAACACAACCTATGCTAGATATCATACAATCATCACACACTAAGGTATTAAACAACTAACTAAAGAAATCCATAGTAAATCCGTTACGACCCCATGATCATGATTAGCCCATGATAGAACTCATCGTCACCATGGGTTCATATGAAAACATGATAATAACACACAATATAAACTAAAAAAATACTTATTAAAACCAGAGTACGTCACAAGAGTAATAAGGTTCAAAGTAAAGAAAACTAGCATCCACTGATATAATGAATAAAAGAATCACAAGAAAACTGTATGATTCCTCTTCTTCATTGCGATGTGCTAAAACGGTCTTCTTCCTTCTCTCCTTGCTCCTTGCTTGATACCACGCTTCTGTGAAACGTCTTTGAGAACTACTTATATAGAAGCCCACAAGAACCAGCCGTCTCAGAAGTCCAACAGAATAAGGATTATAAAAATCAGTATTTAAAATTCTCGACCCTGAGCGGCCGCCCAGCATTCCTGAGCGAGCGCCCAAGCTCTTGAGCGGCCGCCCAACATTCCTGAGCGGGCGCCCATCAGGCTACTGGAAAATTTCTCATTCTGCGCTCGATTTATGCTGCGTTCTGCTCCTAAATTCCCACAACCAATGCTAAACACTTCCCTAGGCTTATTTCTGATGAATTCTTCCTACATACGTAAGTTATACCCTGAAATGCAAAAACACTAGAAAAACGCATCAAATACACAAAATACCTGATTTCAAGACATCAATTCAAGCCATTATAAGACGTTCTAAGTGGTATAAAATGCCACTTATCACACCCCCAAACTTAAATCATTGCTTGTCCTCAAGCGTCACAGAATCAAAAACAAAACAAAAATATGCATGAATACAATCTACATGAAATGCAGCGATCCCCCTCATAATGACTAAACCAACCAACTCATAACATCTCAACAAATGCAATTAGGCGAATAAAGATCAAGCAAATCATGCAAACTAACATACAACTAGAAACGTGGTGTGTGCGGATGCTTAACAGATATGCTTCGAAACTAGATTAATTATAATTACTCGACTATCCTCAAGGCAATCACATGATTATACGAAGAATAAATTCTAGACACAAAATGACTTATAACACTTCAAGATCACTGGAGCTTATTACGGAATCATGCTTTTATTCCACAAAACAACAAATGCTTATTTGACCGTGCAATGAGTGAGGTCCACAAAAGACTTATGCAATGTCATCTATTTAGCGAGCGTTAGGTTAGCGGATCCCAGACTATAAAAGCCTTAGGTCACTAGGCACAATATCCCCTATGAACTTAATAACTCGAATGCCAAAGAGCTCACTCGTGATCAATTATGCATTAACTCTTTATTTTATTTTTCTTTTCCTCTTTTTCTTTTTTTTCTATTTTTTTCTTTTTTTTCAAATTTCTGAGCACGTGCATTTCACTCCATCTTGCTCAACCCTAGACTACTCGCATAAAAATACGAGCCGGCTACTAGCCATTTGATGCCTAGCCACAATTAGCAATGAATTCCAATTTTTACTCCAATTTTTTTCTTTTAATGCCTATTATCATTAAGGGCCTATCATAAATTCTAAGCATAATCAATAGATTAACCTCAAAAACCATCAAACCATGACAACAATCTAGTCCTTAAGCATACTCTAAGACTTAGTGAAATTACAAGTATTTCTAACATGCATGTCAACCTACAAGACTCAATCATCACTCTAACTCTATCACTACACTTGCATCAATATCACAAATCAATCGGTAAAGCAACGCAAAAGGGATCATGGTATATGCATGAGCTAAATGACATGATAAATAAAGCTATAAAATAAAATAAAATAAAACTATATATGGAAAAATTTGCAATTATATGAACTAAATTATCATGAATATGCAACTACATGACACACACAAAATATTCCTTAACTACCACCCCAAACTTAAAATCTTCACTGTCCCCGGTGAAGGTAGTAGAAAGGAACACAGGGTATACCTACTCAGAGAAATCATCATCATCTCCCTCAGAGGGTGGAGTGTCAGGAGGCGGATAAGCAAAGCCCTCACCAAAAACGGGCCACTAGATGTCAACTCCAAGGCCTCTGAAAGCAGTCCCAAGTGCAAGGGTGAGCTCCTGAGCGAACCTACTCTGTGACTCATACATCGCATACATCCTCCTCGACAGCCTCCTATACTGGGCATCATCCATCCCAGCACCTTCCTGGGCTCTAGAAGAGTCTGCCTCATCATGAACCTGACTGGGCCTAGCTATAGTAGCACCAGCTGCTGGACGAACTCCTAGAAGATGATATCCCAAACCATGCTCCTCGGACTCTCCACCCGTCCACTCCTGCATCGCATTCAGAGTCGCTGAGTCAGTAAGAGCGGCCGGCATCTGTAGTTGCTCGTGAGAAGGCCAATGAACTCCCACTGCTCTGCACAGCTTCGTGATAATAGATGCTTAAGGGATGTTCATGTGTTTCGCCCCCCTCAAAAACTTCAAAATCCCTTGGTAGATGAACTCACCAAGGTCCACATAATACTCCTCATTCAAGATCCCCCATAACAACCTTGCTCGCTCAACTATAACCTCATGTGCATGCGAAGTAGGCAAAATATTAGCACAAATAAAAGCATTCCACGCACGGGCATACCTATTCATCGCAATCACCGGAAAAGAACGATACTCGTTAGATCCCGTCTTGAACTTCCACACCGTGCCCGACTGACAGAGAGTAGCATAAATCAAATCCAAATCAAAGTCCTCGGGGGTTTTCTCATTCCAATTCTCCTCTGTGGGCTTTCTTTGTCGCTGTCCAATCACACAACGAATCGCCATAGGCTGATAATCAACAGTAAACCCACGAACAACTGTATACCTATTATTTTCAGCCTTGGCGTTCACATAAAACTCGCGAACCACACTCATTGGAACCGCCTCCGGCAACTCACAAAAAGAAATCAACCCTTTCTCCGCAATCATCGGTAACAACTCACCATCCCTCCCCGATTGTAAAAATCCCCTCTCCTTCAAAATCGGCTTAGCCAGAAGCCTAGTATATTCCTCCTCAGCAACTGTTAGGGCGAAAACACGCGCTAATATTCACGCAAGTATACGCGTTCGCAAGTAATATAGAATATTTTCTAGTTCATTCCCTCAGAGACTCAGACTAAATTATTGTCTAATTAAACTCACTCACCAATGTATGATTACTTCTCAATGTTAAGACACTAACACTTAAAATTGTTGATTAAATATTAACTATAATTAACTACTTAATTAATTACTTAACTAACACTTCAATTTATCAATAATAAAACACTCATGAGATCACAACTTCATTATTACTTTCTTCTATAGCCATTGTTATTACCTTTAGCATGTGACATTGATGATATTAATCGAATAACACGAAACTGGTAAAAGCCAACTTTCATTGTACTAATACCATTCTACCAAGCATCCACAATTAAGATAGAAGTTGAATAGTCATCAATTATGTTGAGTTCCTATATGTCTACAGAAATTGACAACACAACGATTTAAGCACAAGTTATTCCTTTTGATTACATAGGGCAAATAAAACTGTTAGAGTTACCCACTAATCATGCACAACATACATGAACCTATGCTAGCATGGCAAGTTCTAAATCTCAAGATCCACCGTCGCTTTACAAGAGATTAACACCCTATCTTATATGTTCGCGACGCACATAAGACGAATACGCACAACCAATACTAGATATCATGCAATCATCACACACTAAAGTATTAAACGATTAACTAAAGAATTCCATAATAAATCTATTGCAACCCCATGATCACGATTAGCCCATAATAGAACTTATCGTCATCATGGGTTCATATGAAATCATGATAAACAAACACAAGAAAATAATAACTAAACTAATTATATTAAAATAGAGTACGTCACAAGGGTAAATAAGTTCAAAGCAAGAAAACTAGCATCCAACGTTACAACGAAACAAGAATCACAAGAAGATATGCTTCCTCTTCGTTGCGGTGTGCTAAATCGGTCTTCTTCCTTATCTCCTTCGCTTCTTGCGTAAAAACACAATCTTCTTTTAATCCACACTTGTGAAAACGTCTCAAATCTACTTATATAATAGTCCCACAAAACTCAGATTACATAGAAGTGGAAACCAAACAGAAGTAGAAGTCCTAAAATAATTTGTCTTTTTTCCCGACCCTGCGCGGCCGCTCAGCATAGCTGAGCGGGCTCTCAGCTTGCTGCGCGGCCGCTCAGCAATGCTGAGCGGGCGCTCAGACCTCTACTGGAAAAAATCTGATTTTGCTCCGTTTCTTCGCCGTAATCTGCCCGTTTCTTTCCTCTCGCAATGGTGAACACATGCCAAGGCTTATTCTTGATGATTCATCCCCCAAAATGCAACTAAAACCCTGAAATGCATAAACACTAGAAAAACGCATCAAATACACAAAATACTTGATTTCAAGACACCAATTTAAGCCATTTTAAGATGTTCTAAGTGGTATAAAATGCCACTTATCAGCAGCCCTATGCATCAAACGAGGTCTCGCAGCAGTTCCCCTCAAAGAATCAGCAGTAGGAATGGTGCTGCTGCTATCAATAGTTCGGGATCTCTTAGGTACCATTAAAACTGAGAAAAAGTGTTTAAGAGTTGTGTTTTGAGTGTAGGAGAGAGTTTTAAAGTTGAAAGTATATGGGAATATATATGGAGGAGTTGTGTGTATATATAGGGTAGGAATTAGGGTTAAAATTAGAGTAGGAGTGGGGTTTGTGGGAGATAAAATGTGGGTTGTGTAAAAAAATTGTGGGTTGTGGGTTTGTATTTTGTTTTTGGGTTTTTCTGATTTTTTTGGATTTTTTATAAGGAAAAAAAAAATTCTGACAGTCGGGTCCTGAGCGGCCCCCCAGGATTCCTGAGCGGGCGCCCCAGACTCTGAGCGGCTGCCCAGCTTTCCTGAGCGGGCGCCCAAGGGGTTTCTGGAAAAAAGTTTTTTTCTGCCCAATTTTCTGATTTTTTTGGGTTTGTTGGATATGGTACTAACTTCTAAAGGTTCCTAAAGGTTAAAGTCTTGGGTTGCCTCCCAAGAAGCGCTTCTTTTACGTCATTAGCTTGACGTAGAGGAGTTTGATCAAGTTGAGAATAAAACGACACTAACCACTTCCCGATTTACCGTGTCCCCATAGTAATGCTTCAATCTCTGACCATTAACCTTGAATGCTTGTCCCGGATCATTCTCAAAAATCGCCACCGCTCCATGTGGAAACACTAGTTTTGACAAAAAAAGGTCTAGACCACCTTGATTTCAACTTTCCAGGAAAAAGTCGGAGATGAGAGTTGAATAAAAGAACTTGTTGTCCCGGCATGAATGATTTAGGAGATAGCTTCCTGTCGTGCCTCCTTTTTACTTTTTCCTTGTACATTTTGTTGTTCTCTTACGCTTGAAGTCAAAATTCATCAAGTTCATTTAACTGAAGCATTCGCTTCTTCCCAGCTGCATCTAGATCAAGGTTCAACTTTTTCAACCCCCAATAAGCCTTATGCTCAAGCTCCGCAGGTAAATGACATCCCTTACCATAAACAAGTTGAAACGGGGACATCCCAAGTGGAGTCTTGTATGTTGTTCTATAAGCCCAAACAACTTCATCGAGCTTTAAAGACCAATCCTTCCTTGACGGACAAACAACTTTCTCCAGAATGCGCCTGATCTCTCTATTAGACACTTCAGCTTGACCATTCATTTGCGGATGATAGGAAGTAGCAACACGATGATTCACATTATAGTGCTGCATCATGCATCATAGAAGTGAACTTACGATTGCAGAAATACGACCCCTCATCAATTATGATTACCCGTGGCATTCCAAACCTTGTGAATATCTGCTTATGGAGAAAACTCAACACTACCTTTGCATCATTCGTCGGTAGAGCCTTGACTTCTACCCATTTCGAGACATAATCGACTGCCAGCAAGATGTACTGATTATTGCAGGATGAGATAAATGGTCCCATAAAATCGATTCCCCAAGCATCAAAGACCTCGACTTCAAGCATCATATTTAAAGGCATCTCATCCTTTCTAGTAAGATTCCCCACTCTTTGGCAATGATCATACCTTAAAATGAACTGATGCGCATCCTTAAACAACGTAGGCCAGAAAAAACCTTCTTGCAAAATAAGACCTGCCGTCTTTTCACCACCATAATGTCCACCATAAATTGTGGAATGGCAGTCTCGTAATATCCCTTCCGTCTCACAGAATGGGATAAATCTCCTGATGATCTGGTCAGCTCCCTGTCTAAACAAATATAGTTCATCCCACATGTACCACTTCACCTCATGCAGAAACTTCTTCTTATGAGCTGCATTCATATTAGTAGGCATTATATTGCTGACAAGATAGTTCATAATATCTGCGAACCATGGCTCTTCCTCCTGAACTGTGAACAACTGCTCATCTGGATAAGATTTGTTGATCAATGTCTTATCTTGTGAAGTTGAACCGGGATTCTCCAATCTAGAGAGATGGTCAGCTACTTGATTCTCAGTACCTTTTCTATCCTTGATCTCTAACTCAAATTCCTGTAGCAAGAGCATCCAACGAATAAGTCTAGGCTTCGAATCCTTCTTTGAGACCAAATAGCGAATGGCAGCATGATAAGTGAATACTGTCACCTTTGTCCCAAGCAGATAAGATCGAAATTTTTCGAAACCAAAAACTATAGCCGAGAGCTCCTTCTCAGTAATGGTGTAGTTCATTTGAGCTCCATTTAGAGTCTTACTAGCATAATAGACCACATGAAAAAAGATTATTCTTGCGCTGCCCAAGAACTGCTCCCACTGCATAATCACTCGCATCACACATCATCTCAAAAGGTTCTGTCCAATCAGGTGCCGTAATAACTGGTGTAGTTATCAAACTCTTTTTGAGAGTCTCGAATGCCGCCAAGCATTCATCATCAAATTTGAAAGGCACATCTTTCTCGAGCAAGTTGCACAACGGCTTAGATATCTTCGAGAAGTCCTTGATGAAACACCGATAAAAACCTACATGACCAAGAAAACTACGGATTCCTTTCACAGAAATAGGTGGTGGAAGATTTTCAATGACTCCCACCTTCGCTTTCTCCACCTCAAGACCCTTGCTAGAGACTTTATGCCCAAGAATAATGCCTTCTCGCACCATAAAGTGACATTTTTCCCAATTGAGCACCAAATTAGTTTCCACACACCTTTTGAGCACCGAACGAAGATTATTCAAACATTCATCATACGAATGTCCAAAGACGGAGAAGTCGTCTATGAACACTTCGACATTGTTTCCAATCATATCAGAGAATATAGCCATCATGCATCTCTAAAAAGTGGCAGGTGCACCACATAAGCCAAATGAAACTCTGTGAAAAGCAAACGTGCCAAATGGATAAGTGAAGATAGTCTTTTCTTAATCTTCTGGTGCAATGCAAATCTGATTATACCCTGAATAGCCATCCATAAGACAATAATACCCATGACTAGCCAACCTGTCAAGCATCTGATCAATAAATGGAAGAGGGAAGTGATCCTTCCTCGTGGCTTTGTTCAACTTTCTGTAATCCATGCATACCATCCATCCTGTGACTGTTCGAGTGGGGATGAACTTGTTCTTCTCATTTGCTACCACAGTTATACCTCCTTTCTTAGGTACACATTGCACGGGGCTCACCTAACAACTGTCAGAAATAGGATATATGATTCCTGCATCTAGCCACTTCAAAATTTCTTTCTTCACCACTTCTTTCATGATAGGATTAAGTCTTTGTTATTGCTTAACACTCGGTTTACTACCTTCCTCTAGCAGAATTTTATGCATACAGTAGGCCTAACCCCTTTTATATCTGTTATAGTCCATCCGATGGCCTATTTGAATTCTCTCAAGATCCTCAAGAGCTTGTCCTCCTCATTACCTGAAAGGTCAGATGCAATAATAACAGGTAAAGTAGATGCATCACCTAAGAAAGCATACCTCAAGTGTTCAGGCAATGGTTTAAACTCCAAAGTAGGTGCTTCCTCAATAGATGGTTTGATCTTTCCTTCAGTATTCTTGAGATCAGTGTTACCAAGAGATTCAAATGGCATGTCTAGCTTTCGCCTCCAAGGAGAAGCATTTAGATATTGTAGTTGCTCATTGTCATCCTCATCGTCACTGTCAAATTCCCCCACTAAGGCTTTCTCTAAGGTATCAGACATTAGCATGTGATCAAGTTCTGAAGTTACCGCAGAATCAATCAAATCCACCTTTAAGCACTCCTCGTCTTCTGTAGGGAATTTCATTGCCTTGAATACATTGAATGTCACATCCTGATCCTGCACCCTCATAGTAAGTTCACATTTCTGCACATCTATCAAGGTACGTCATGTGGCCAAGAAAGGTCTTCCCAAGATTATGGGAATCTTCTTATCTTCCTCGAAATCCAAAATGACAAAGTCTGCAGGGAAGAAGAGCTTATCCACCTTTACTAACACGTCCTCCATGATGCCTCGTGGGTATGTAATAGAACGATCAGCCAATTGTAGAGACATGTAAGTGGGCTTTGGATCGGGAAAATTCAACTTTTTGAAGATAGACAATGGCATCAGATTGATGCTTGCTCCCAAATCGCACAGGCATTTATCGAAAGACAACTTGCCGATGGTGCAAGGAATGGTGAAGCTACCTGGATCTTTAAGCTTTGGAGGTAATTTTTATTGCAGCACAACACTACACTCTTCCGTTAGAGCAACAGTCTCAAGGTCATCCAGTTTCACCTTCCTTGAAAGAATACTCTTCATGAATTTTGCATAACTAGGCATTTGCTCCAAAGCCTTAGCGAAAGGTATGTTGATATGAAGTTTCCTTGAACACCTCCAGAAACTTACCGAACTGCTTATCCAATTTTTGTTGTTGCAATCTCTTAGGGAAAGGTGGTGGAGGATAGAGTTGTTTCTCCCTTATATTACCCTCAGGCAGAGTGTGTTCTACTGTAGTCTTCCTTGGTTCCGCCGCTTTCTCCTTTTGATTCTCTTCTTCATTAACAACTTCAGCTTCTCCGTCTTTCACTTTTTCAGCATCAGCAACTTTTTCAGACCTTAAGGTAATAGCTTTGACTTGCTCTTTATCTTCCTTCTTGTCTGGCACTTCAGTATCACTGGGAAGTGTGCTAGGTTGATGATTGAGGACGACATTGGCTATTTGACCGATTTGATTTTCCAAGGTCTTGATAGAAACAGCCTGACTTTTGCACAATAGCTTGAGCTCCTCAAAATCAGCACTAGAATGTGGAGTAGCACCTCCTTGTTGAGGATATGATTGCTTTTGAGCGTAATGCTGTGGTTTCTGGAATCTAGGTGGATTAAACTATTTACCTACACCTTGCTGATATGGTTGCTGAATAGCATTATGATTATTGCTCCAGCTGAAATTGGGATGGTTTCTGTTGTTAGGATGATAAGTAGCTAGCACAGGCTATTGTGGTCGCTGATAATTGTTCACATACTGAACAGATTCATTACTGTACCATGAGAACCTGCACAAAGCTCACAGACCATAGCTATCTGATTGACTCCATAGTTGGCTAAATAATTGACCTTCAAAGACAGCGCTTAGAGCTGTGCTGCAATAGCTGTAGCTGCATCGACTTCCAGAATACCTGCTACCTTCCCATACATTATCCTTTGAGTGGGGTTTTGATGCTCATTTGCAGCCATAGTTTCAATAAGATTATAAACCTCAGTATAGCTTTTGACCCACAAGGCGCCTCCAGCTGTTGCATCGAGCATGGGCCGAGATTGGGCCCCCAAACCATTTTAGAAACCAGTGATCACCATCTAGTCAGGCATACCATGATGTGGACACTTTCTCAACATCTCCTTGTAGCGCTCCCAAGCTTCGTACATAGATTCTATTGGTTGCTGCGCAAACTGAGTAAGAGCACTCCTCGTAGCCGCAGTCTTGGCCATTAGATAGAACTTCACCAGAAACTTTTGCGCAAGATCTTGCCAAGTAGTGATGGACCCAGCTGGTTCAGAATGTAACCAGTCCTCAGTTTTATCCCTTAGAGAGAATGGGAAAAGCCTCAGCTTGATAGCCTCATCAGTAACACCATTATTTTTGAAATTGCTATAGATCTCGACAAAATTCCTGATCGGCATGTTGGGGTCTTCAGTCACAGCACCTCCGAAAGAAACAGAATTCTGCACCATCTGAATAGTGCCCGACTTGAATTCAAAAGTGTTAGCCTGAATAGCCGGATGAAGTATGCTTGACTGAATGTCATTAATTTTAGGCCGAGAAAAGTCCATCGGAGTTGGATCTGCTGCTGGAACTATACGATCAACCATGATTACTAGTTCTTTCTGCTCACTCTCTTTATCCGAATCTTCAAAATCTATCTTCTCCGGCATATCAAGAAATGAGTCTGTCTCCTCAGCCATATCTAAAGTTCTCTTGCGAGTGCAAGAACGTGTTTGTATAAATGCTCTCTAGAATACCTGAAACACAACCGGAAACAATAAGTAACACGTCTTAATCAATGAGTCCTAGTGACCACTGATGACAAGTACATAAACTAAACAAATACGCCGTGTCCCCGGTAGTGGCGCCAAAAAACTTGTTAGGTACAAAACACGCGCTAATAATCCACGCAAGTATATGCGTTCGCAAGTAATATAGAATAAATTCTATTTCGTTCCCATAGAGACTCAGGCTAATTATGTTCAATTAACACTTACTCACCAATGTATGATTATTTCTCAATGTCAAGACAATAACACTTAAATTTGATTAACTAATTATTAACTACAATTAACTACGAGAATTAAAACACTTAATTGACACTTGAATTAACAATATTAAACACACATGAGATCATAACTTCATTACTACTTCCTTCAATAGTTATTGTTATTATCCTTAGCATGAAACGGTGATGATATTAATCGAACAACACTGAAACTGATAAAAGCCAACTTTTGTTGTACTAATACCATTCTACCAAACATCCATAATTAAGATAGAAGTTGAATAGGCATCAATTATGTTGAGACCCTATATGCCTACAGAATTTGATAACAAAACGAGTTAAGCACAAGCTATTTCTCATGATTACACAGGGCAAGTAAAACGGTTAGAGTTACCCACTAATCATGCATACACATACATGAACCTATGCTAGCATGGCAAGTTCTAAACCTCAAGATCCACCGTTGCTTCACAAGAGATTAACAGCCTATCTTATATGTTCGCGACGTACATAAGACGAATAAGCACAACCTATGCTAGATATCATATAATCATCACACACTAAGGTATTAAACAACTAACTAAAGAAATCCATAGTAAATCCGTTACGACCCCATGATCACGATTAGCCCATGATAGAACTCATCGTCACCATGGGTTCATATGAAAATATGATAATAACACACAATAGAAACTAATAAAAATACTTATTAAAACCAGAGTATGTTACAAGAGTAATAAGGTTCAAAGTAAAGAAAACTAGCATCAACTAATACAACGAATAAAAGAATCATAAGAAAATGTATGCTTCCTCTTCTGCGTTGCGATGTGCTAAAACGGTCTTCTTTCTTCTCTCTTTGCTCCTTGCTTGATACCATGCTTCTTTGAAACGTCTTTGAGAACTACTTATATAGAAGCCCACAAGAACCAGCTGTCTCAGAAGTCCAACAGAATAAGGATTATAAAAAATCAGTATTTAAAATTCTCGACCCTGAGCGGCCGCCCAGCATTCCTGAGCGGGCGCCCAAGCTCCTGAGCGGCCACCCAGCATTCCTGAGCGGGCGCCCATCAGGCTACTGGAAAATTTCTCATTCTGCTCCCGATTTCTACTGCGTTCTACTCCTAACTTCCCACAACCAATGCCAAGCACTTCCCTAGGCTTATTTCTGATGAATTCTTCCTACATACACAAGTTATACCCTGAAATGCAAAAACACTAGAAAAACGCATCAAATACACAAAATACATGATTTCAAGACATTAATTCAAGCCATTATAAAACTTTCTAAGTGGTATAAAATGCCACTTATCAGGCATCATCAGAAAGTAAGAGATAAAGAAGAAATTCAACTGAAGATTGGATTTCATCGAATTAAGCTTTCTGAGAAACATGGTTAGCCAGAACCTCATCAATTTGGACATGTTTCTTCTCTTAAATCTTCTCAATGGCTTCAATTTTCTCAAGAGTAGGTCTGATATATCTGTTCTTGTCAAGCTTGATCTGTAGATCTAGCTTATCAGCATGTTCCTTGAGTGTATCAACCTTTTCATGAGTAGAAGAATGTAGACCTTGAAGATGTTTGGTAGAAAGAGCAGTGATCTTGAGTTGTGTCTTTAAATCAGCATTTGTGAGCAACTTATCAGCTTTAGCAATATGCTCTGTCAGAACATTAGGGCTTGGAATGAAATCAGTGTCATTCCACTTCTTGGTCCACTCCACACCTCTGTGAGTATCCTCCCAAGGAATAGGTGCTTCCTGTTCAAGAAATTTCTTCACCAATTCTTCCTTTCCCAGAATGGGAACTGGAGTCTCAATAGAAACATTATCTTCAGAACTTGAGGAAGACTCATTATGTTCTGACAGCACAACAGTGTATGAAGCAACTGGAGATTCGGGAACAGCTTCATTTAAATTCTGAACATCAGAATTTATCTCCAGAGCTGGTGTGGTTGGTGTAGATGCTATCTCAGCATTTAAAATTGGAAAACGAGTTGGAGATTGATGAGCTTCTTTAGATGGAGCTTCCAGATAAAGAACATTTGGTATATTCAAATTATGAATATCTATTTCAGAAGTTGTAGCTTGTTCTTTAGCATCGCCTGTAGCTTTAATAGGAGAATCAGGAGGTGTTGACACAGTATTCTGAGATTGAGTAGGGAATGGCAGAGCTTCAATTACCACAGGTTCTGATGAGATCAGAGATTCCTGATCCCCTTCCTCAGCTTCAGTTAAATCCTCATATATGGGCTTGGCCTTGTACCTTTCTGCCCTCATTTTCTTTAGTTTCCTTGCCAGTGAATGAGTTGTTTTAGCAGCTTCAAAACTTACAGATTTCTTGTTCAAAGTATCAGAACTTTGAGATGCAGTTTCTTTCTGAGAAGTAACATTCTCAGCTCCAACTGTCACAGGTTCTGATGCATGAACCCGTGCTTCAACTATTTTTCAAATCATCACAATTTATTATTGACCATAATTTTAATCAAAACATTCATCAAAGGATAAATTCAAATAGATGAAGTAAAGATTAACAAATTACAATTAGAACATTCACAGTCACATAATATGAGAGAAATAGAGACTAAATCTTGCAATTAAGGGAAATTCCATTAATATATCAAACGAGTACATTTCATGAAATTTATAGATTACATGTAATAATTACAAGATAGTCCTAGTCTAAGAAGCTTAACATTAACAGCCTTAGTCCTACTCTAAGAAAACCTATTGACTAGTTCCTCCTGCTGCTGACAAAGAGCACTGCAAGACAGATTATCCGTGCTTGCTAAAGGAGAGCCTCTCTCCTTTCTTCTTCCAATCGATCAAGATGGAGCTGATAGTCCATCAAAAAGAACAAGAGGTCTGTATGAACCTCTTGTGGAACAGAGTTCCAGATCTCTTCAGGAATGGCGGTGACATGCCACTCCTGTTGTCAGTCATCACAACTCAACTCTATATTGAAAGTTTCATAGTTCATGAAGAAATTGAAAAGAACCATTTTTGATTATGAAGAAGAAAAATGATGAGAATTAAAAGAGAGAGTGAGTCTGTGAGAAAATGGAAGATGATTTTGCTGATATAAATTGTCTGTTTAAATAGCCATCGGAATACCAAGGGACTCGGGACTATTTAACGATTGAGTGTAGAAATAATGGTGCCTCGTCTCCCTAGTCCGATGTGTAATAATAACAGTCAGTAAAAAGTTATAGCATGAGTTAATGAGCACGAGAAATAAACAATAATTACTGTGCACATGCAGTTTTTCAAGACAAACACGTTTACCACTAACCCTTAATTATTATGACTGTTTTTATCTCACATAAATATTCTGATTAAATATGACTATTTCAGTTTTTATCACAAATAAGTCAAGTAAAGAATAATGCCATGTAAGCATCATAGATTGTACCAGAATTTAATATCAGAACTTGAACTTATATCAGAACTTAATAGTCATCAGAATATGGCTTCTATACTCAAAAAGTGAATATCTTTTTCTGTGATTCTTCATATAAATACTGACTTGTTTTCTTCAGAGTTTAATCATCAGAACTTCCATCAGAACTTGTCCTCAGAATTTATGCAAATGACACTTAACTGTTGGTCAAAAACAACTTAATCCCCACAGTAATTTTCATCATTCATATGGAGTGAAAGTGTGTGCATTTAGCAGAATATCAGATAAAGATTAAAGTCTGATAAACTTCAGTAAATCTTAGAAATAAGGCATAACTAAGGAAAGTGCTTCAACTATTTGGGCTCATTTTATGCATCTTTTGAAATTCCTTTTTACTGTGGCTTCTCAGTGTAAGTGAATCACGAATGCTTATCAGAATTTATGCTGTTGTCATAGTATTTTCCAGTAATCAGAGAATGTGAAAAGTCACCAAGAAAATTTATTTGCTTTTCTAATGCATATTACTTAATACCAGCAATGCACTTGGTTCTTCCCTTCCACATATTTACTCTAGATGTCAAAGGAGTACCTGACTTTTATTTTCTTTTCTTTTATTTTCTTTTGATAAGTGAGGCTTATCAGTATTTAGTTCATCCTTAAGATTTATTGATATCAGAATTTGACAGATAAGAAGCAAGAATCTAGTTTGTGACTTAGTAATAAGATACACAAAGTAAACTTGACTAAATTCAAAATCAGAATTTGCTTATGTTAATGAGTTTCCACATAAATAACTAATTCAAACATGGGATTTCTAGTATGTTAAAAACTACTAGGTTAGCATCTAGCACAGTTATCCTCATTAGATTGAATAGTCATAGAATATTCAAAACACTATCAGAGTTTAAAGATCCACATCTAGAATAACAATCAGTATTTAATGAATTATAGTTAAAGAACAGATTTCATGAAGATAAGACAATCTGTAAACACGGATCATAAAGTCTTATGCATGAGAACAAAAACTAAGCAGTTTTAGAGAAAGAACCTGAAACCATTCCATGTTCATTTACCAGTCTTGTAAAAGTAGCTTCACATAGTGGTTTTGTGAAGATATCTGCTAGTTGTTGATATGTTGGAACAAAATGCAATTTCACTGTACCTTCCATCACATGTTCCCTTATGAAGTGGTACCTAATGCTGATGTGCTTTGTCATTGAGTGTTGAACTGGATTACCTGTCATAGCAATAGCACTTTGAATATCACAATAAATAGGGATTTTAGAAAATTCTAACCCATAATCCAGTAACTGATTCTTCATCCAAATAATTTGTGCACAACAACTTCCTGCAGTAATATATTATGCTTCTGTAGTTGATGTGGAAATTGACTTTTCTTTCTTACTAAACCAAGAAACCAATCTGCCTCCAAGAAATTGGCAGCTTCCACTAGTGCTTTTCCTGTCTATTTTACATCCTGCAAAATCTGCATCTGAGTAACCTATTAGCTTAAAATCTGATTCTCTAGGATACCACAATCCTAGATCAGCTGTACCCAATCAGTATCTTAAAGAGCTTCTTCCACTTTCTTTGGTTCAGTTTGAGATAGAAAAGAGTGATAGAGACATTCATTTGATGTTGCAGTTCTAGTTTTGACACATGTTTCAAGATCTCCAATAATTAAGTCAGGTGTATGTGATTTGGTCCACTTCCTTGCAGATTGAAGTTGACTTCTAGAACTAGATCTTCCCCCATGATCCATGCTGTCTCCATCAGTATTTTCTGATGCTCCCCCTGTAGTTATGCTCTCTGAGGCTTAAGAATTTTACTTGGATCCTTCAGGATTTGAAGTATCAGAGCTTCCAGAATTATCAGAATTTGGCTCATTAGAGCTAGATGAATCAGAACTTGAAGAGCTAGTGACAGGTTCTGATGCTTCTTGAGAGTCTTGAGATGTGGTAGGATTTCCAGCTTGCTTCCCCTGGACAGGTGCATTTTCCTTTGGAGTTGTTACCACAGATTCAATGACATCAGTACTTACAGGATCAGAGTTTAAGTCATCAGAATTTATAAAATCAGAATTTAAGTCTTCATTTTCAAATCGCAACTGATCGTGATCATTGAAATCTTCAAGTCCAGTAATCTTCTTATCATCAAAAGATACATTGATAGATTCCATGACAAGCCTTGTTCTTAAATTGTAGACTCTTAAGGCTTTTGTGGAAAGTGGATATCCAACAAAAATTCCTTCATCAGCTTTTAGATCAAATTTTGACAACTGCTCAGGATGAGTCTTAAGAATAAAACACTTGCAACCAAATACATGACAGTATTTCATATTTAGCTTCTTTTTCTTCACCATATTATATGGTGTTTTTCCTTGCTTGGTTATGAGTGTTGCATCCTGTGTAAAACAAGCAGTCTGCACAGCTTCAGCCCAAAAGTAGGTTGGCAGCTTTGCTTCATCAAGCATAGTTCGTGCATCTTCAATGAGAGTTCTGTTCTTTCTTTCTACAACTACATTTTGATGTGGAGTTTCAGGTGCAGAAAATTCTTGTTTGATTCCATGCTCTTTGCAGAACTCTTCCATGATTGAATTCTTGAACTCAGTGCCATTATCACTTCTTATAATTTTAACAAAATCTTTGACCAACTTATCCAGTTATCTGACATGATCAGTTAGAGTAAATGCAGTTTCATTCTTCTTGTGCAATAAGTATACCCAATTGTAGCTTGTGAACTCATCCACTACAACCATAGCATATTTCTTCTTTGTAATAGATATGACATTGACTGGACCAAATAGATCAACATGCAGTAGGTGATAAGGCTCAAGAATTGATGACTCAGTTTTGCCCTTGAAAGAAGATTTTCTTTGTTTTGCCTTTTGACATGAATTACAAAGGCCATCAGGAGCAAATACTGATTTTGGCAGTCCTCTCACAAGATCTTTCTTTACAAGCTCATTTATGTTGTTGAAGTTTAAATGAGAGAGTCTTTTATGTCAATTCCAGCTTTCTTCAATTGATGCTCTACTCAACAAACAGATTGCAGAACCATCAGAACTTGTTGAAAGCCTGGCTTCATAAATGTTACCATGCCTGTAACCTTTCAGAACCATTTTTCCTGTAGAATTTCTTACAACTTCACAGTGTTCTTCAAAGAAATCCACATGATAACCTCTGTCAGAGATTTGACTCACACTCAGCAGATTGTGTTTAAGTCTTGAGACAAGGGCTACTATTTCAATGATGACATTCCCAAGATTAATATTTCCATATCCCAGAGGTTTTCCCATGTTGCCATCTCCATAAGGAACTCTTGGGCCAGCTTTCTCCATAAAGTCTGAGAGCAGGGTTTTATTTCCAGTCATATGTCCTGAACATCCCCTATCCAGTACTAGGATTTTTTCCTTGTTGCCCTGCAATCACAAAGACCACTAATGGTTAGCTTTAAGGACCCAGACTTGCTTGGATCATGTGGCCTTTTTAAGTTTGTTAGCATTTGCAGCGGATTTAATATCAGAGTTTATGCTAACATGCTGTTTATCATAACTTATATCAGACTTTGCATCAGACTTTACACTAGAAGGAATTAAAGCAAGTTTCTTCAAAGAAAGTTTTATTTGATAATAATCATAGTACAAACTATGATATTCCTTACAAGTATAAATGGAATGCCATAAACTACCACAATGAAAACAAGGATTTTGTGGCTTAAACCTAACTAACTGACTCTTAACTCCTGACTTAGGAGGTAAGGAGTTCATATTCTTATTCTTCCTGCAACAAGAAGCAAGATGGTTAGAGTTTCCATAGTTATAACATTTCTTTCTAGGAGCATTAGGAAGAGGCATATAATTATTGCTTTTATTCACACCTTCCTTTCCATTCCTATTTTTCCTAGCTGCCTTAACCTTGTTGACATTCCTTATTTCTTTCAGCTTATGCTTAAGCTTCTTCTTTGTCATTAAGCCTATATTAACTTCAGCTGGTTTATCCTATTCTAATTTGTCAGAAGTTGACTTTTCCTTAACTTCTGTCACAGACTCTTTCATCTTTTCAGAATCAGACTTTACAGTTTTAGCTACAAACTTAACATGATTTACCTTTGGCTTAGCAGTTTGTTTAACAACAATTGGCTCAATTTGTTCGGTTCATTTTTCACTTTTATTATCTCCATAACCTAAGCCCTCTTTCCTAGTTTCCACTACTTAATAAATTCTGAGTTGTTCTGTTAGAGTTAGTCCAAGTCCTGATAATCTCTTTTTCTTTTTCTAACTCAGTTCTTAGAGATTTATTCAATTTTAGCAATTCATCTCTAACATAAAAAGCATAATCTCTTTCTTTCTGAGTTTGATGAAACATAACTAACTCTTTTTCTAATAATCATTCCTTTTCTTAAAAGCAAGATTTTCAGAAGTTAATCTTTCACATGTTAAAGTTTGATCTCTGTAGCTAATAAACATGGTTTTAAGATATAATCTCAACTCAGTAATATCATCAGTATGAAAGGCATAAGTTGTTTGAGGTACCTTTAATTCAGCAGTTTCAGGGCTGCCATCAACATTTGCCATTAAAGCATAATTCACCTCATCTTCAGAATCTGAAGAGTCTGTCCAGCTTTTCTTCTTTGTGACAAGTGCCTTGCCTTTGTCACTCTTTCCTTTCTTGCAGTCAGGAGATATGTGGTCTCTTTCACCACAATTGTAGCATTTGACATTTGAGTTGTCTCCTCTGTCAGACTTTTCACTTTTGCCTTCATACTTTCTGAACCTTTTCTTATCAGTACTTCCATCTTTCTTAAAAAACTTCTTCCCTCTTCTGAATTTTCTGTAGGCTGTCTTTGTGATACCCTTCACCAAAAGAGCACACAATTTCATCATCTCTTCATTAACATCTATTTCAGGTAAACTTTCAGTTTCTGAATCATCATCATCAGAACTTGATGATTCTGAATCAGACTTTGTGATGAGAGCTTTTCCTTTGCCTTTATTTGAGACAGCCACTTTAGGGGATTCCTCCTCAGCCTTAAGAGCAACTGTCCTTGACTTTCTCCCATATCTCTTGCTTCTTTGATCCATCTCAAGTTCATAAGTCTTGAGCATACCATAAATTTCATTAAGAGTAGTTTCATCAAGAGCATAGTTGTCTCTTATAGTAGTAGACTTCAAATCCCAACTTTAAGGAAGAGCTAAAAGGAATTTTAAATTTGAATCTTCAAGATCATATTCCTTGTCCACCAGTGATAGATCATTGAAGAGTTTGACAAACCTATCATATAAGTCAGTTAATGACTCATCAGCTTTTGAGTCAAAAGTGCTCATACTCTTGAGTGAGTATAGTCCTCCTGTTCTTCTTGATTGCATCAGTTCCCTGGCATCTTGTCTCCAAAGCATCCCATATCTCCTTTGCAGTCTTGCAATGAATTACCCTATTTGACATGACATTATCAATGGCACTATGCAGCAAATGCCTTACCTTTACATCTTTGGCAATGGATGAGATATCTTCAGCTGTATACTCACTTTTCTCCTTTGGTATGGTCTTTGCTGGCTGATCTGCAACTACAACAGAGGGCTTGGTTGGCTTATGCGGTCCTTCATTAATTCTGTCAAGGAATTCTGGATCAATAGCTTCTAGAAACATAGCCATCTTCACTTTCCATATGGGATACTCAGAAGGTCTCAGTATGGGAACCCTAATAGTCTCATATCGACTGTGGATTTGAGTGTTTCTAGATTCTTCAGTTTTGGTGGGCTTGGTTGGATTTTCTGCTTCTTCAGACATAATTGTTTGGATCTTTACTGTATGTGTGTTAATAGATAGGCTCTAATACCAATTGTTAGGTCACACAACACTGTAGAAGGGGGTTGAATACAGTGTAGAATACAATCAAATCGATTTCAAACACAAGTAATAGTAAACAGATATATTCGATATAATAAACACTGTTACAATGGAACTGTTCTCTCTCAGTGATTAACAAATATCACGAGAGCTACTAGGTTACAATGTATGATCTTCTCGATAATGATAACACATATAGTGTAAACCTATGTCTGTATTTATATAGTACACAGTTACAAGATAGTTTTTAATTGATATAGAATAAATTCTGTCTCCTAAAATATATCAATCAGATATCTTATACAATTCTTTCAGTCCTCTAACTCTTTCATGCATATCTTTTTTTGTATTAGTCTCGATCTTCTTTCCCGTGAATCAGCTTCCAGTCCTTAACTGTAAATCCTCTCGTACTTAAGTTCTGATATCCATCTTCTGATATTTATCTTCTGATAATCTAAGTTCTGATATCCTTAAGTTCTGACTTCCAATAAGTACTGATTCTAGTAAGTAGTGATATTTCCTGTTTGTTAAGATCTGAAAATTAAACATGAAACATATTAAACATGACATCTCAAATATATCTAACAAATTGTATACTAGATGCAACACTTTAAACATCAACAAATAGACCATTCCTTCAAAACTTGAACAAAATCCGGCTAACTTCAAAGAATCCGGTCACTTTCCCAATTTTTAGCTTCAACTGACCAATTCTATGCTAATCAATCGAGAACTAACCATAACAACAACACAAAGAACTTAGTATTTTCCGGCCTAAAACAGAAATTGGATCAATTTTTAGTCAAATATAATGTTAAATATCAGAAATTAAAGCTATATTCATGTATGATCTATTATCATTGACAATACAAACTAAAAATCAAACACGAGACCAGAAAATGGAATCTAAAACTCGTCTCGAAAGCTTTGTAACATAGATGTGTTCTTTAGTTGAGAGAGAGATATAGATAGAGCGATGTGAACCATTGGATCTGATGAAATGCGATAATTTGGGTAGTAGACGGAGGCACAAGGAAGTGGTGAGTGGGAGGTCGCCTTTGGAATGACGGTGGAGGCAGAGGTTTATGTGGAAATGAATTGAGAGTGTGATTATTTTTCAGAAAAATAGGGGTCGTTGGATGGGGAGATGGGACGGTGGCGATGGAATTGTGAAAATAGGGTTTGGACCATACTCCTTATTTGAGGAGCTTACTTTATAAAGGGCCGCACCCGCACTACTAGCCATCCTTCGTTTTCTTTTTTCTTTTTACATTTTTTTAGTTTTATCAACTCTTTTTAATTGTGTAAATTTCTTTATTTGTATACAAAATATTTTACCTTTATACTTATATATATATATATCAAAAAATGGACCATTTACGTATGGAACTTTTTACGTATTATATATTTCTATATGTATTACACCAATTATTTAACATTATAAAAAAATATTATGAAAACTAAAATTCTAATTTTTTTAAAAAATAAATATTATAATTAATTAATCATGTTCTTCTAAGTATTGTAATATTATAATTTATTTTACCAACTCAATATTTAACAAAAAATTGGAATCGTGATTTCGGTCGATTTCATCTTAATATCAACTATAAGAGCGTGCGGTATAATTTAGGATTAAGTTTAAGTATAAATTATTTGTTAAAATAATTAAGGTCTAGTGATTAATTTTTTTAAATTTTGCATATAAATTTTGTTTTTAACCTTTTTAACATATGTACGGTAGCCTTTTTAATATTTATTTCAAATAGAGGAACATTCTAGAATTAGTATCTCAACCCCTAAATTTGATCTTGTTAAAATAATCCAGTTCTAGTGAATAAAATTTCATGAAATTTTACATATAACATTTGTTTTTAACTAGTTTAACTAATTTTTGTCTCATATTGATGTCTTGATTTTTTAAAAATATTTCTAAATGATCCAACCGTACGGATGTCAAAATATGTATATATGATAATGTGCAAAATTTTCAGAAAAAAAATTATTTGGTTTGCTATTTTAACAGCCTACTGGTGATTTAACTAGTACTACTTACTAGTGTTAATGCCCATATTGATGTTTCGATTTTTTAAAAAAACAATTATGAATGATCCAACTATACTGATGTAAAGATTCATATATATCAAGATATGAAAAAATTATCAGAAAAAAATATATTATTTGATTTACCATTTTAACAGTCAACCAATGATTTGACTAGTACTACTTCTTGGTGCCTTGTTGATGTTTCAATTTTCTTAAACATATTTATGAATGATCCAACCGTACGGATATCAAGACTTGTATATATTAGTGACATGAAAAAAGTTTCAAAAAATAATAAATTTATTTGGTTTGCTATTATAACAGTCAACCAGTTATTTGACTAGTACTACTTACCGGTGTTTAGTCCCTTGTTGATGTTTCGATTTCTTAAAAATATTTATGAATAATCCAACCGTATGGATGTCAAGAGTTGTATATTTTAGTGACATGACAAAATTTTCAGAAAATAATAAATTTATTTGGTTTGCAGTTATCACAGTCAACCAGTTATTTGACTAGTACTACTTACCAGTATTTAGTCCCATGTCGATGTTTCAATTTTTTTAAAAATATTTATGAATGATCCAACTGTACGAATGTTAAGACCTGTATATATTAGTAATACGACAAAATTTTCAGAAAATAATAAATATATTTGGTTTGCTATTATAACAGTCAACCAGTTATTTGACTAGTACTACTTACCAGTGTTTAGTCCCATGTCGATATTTTGATTTTCTTAAAAATATTTATGAATGATCCAATTGTACGGATGTCAAGACATGCATATATTAAGTATATGACAAAATTTTCAGAAAAAATAAATTTATTTCGTTTGCTATTTTATAGTCAAATAGCGGTTTATCTCGTACTTCTTACTAGTTTTGAGTCCCATGCCGATATTTCGATTTTTTTAATAATATTTATGAATGATCTAACCGTATGGATGCCAAAAAATATATATATTATTGGTATAACCAAAGTTTCATATCAAAATAATTTTATATGGTTTGCCATCTTAACAGTCAAACTTCAGTTTGACTAGTACAACTAACTAACACTTAGACCTGAATTTGTGTTTCGATTATTTTAAAAACAAATCATCGATCTAACTGTATGGATATCAATAAATATATATATTATTGATATAACCAATATTTCATATCAAAATAATTTTATTTGGTTTTCCATTGTAACAGTCAAAGTTCAGTTTGACTAGTCCAGCTAACTAGCGTTTAGTCCTAAATTTGTGTTTCAATTATTTTAAACATATTTTTTTTATCGATCCAACCATATCGATGTCGATAAATATATATATTAGTGATATAACCAAAGTTTCATATCAAAATAATTTTATTTGGTTTGCAATTTTAACAGTCAAACTTGAGTTTGACTAGTCCAACTAGCATTAAGTCCTGAATTTGTGTTTCGATTATTTTAAATATATTTTTTATCGATCCAACCATATTGATGCCAATTAATATATATATATATTAGTGATATAACCAAAGTTTCATATCAAAATAATTTTATTTAGTTTGTCATTTTAACAGTCAAACTTCATATTGACTAGTCCAGCTAACTAGCGTTTAGTCCTGAATTTGTGTTTCGATTATTTTAAAAATATTTTTCATCCATCTAATTATATGGATCGATGTCAATAAATATATATATTAGTGATATAACCAAAGTTTCATATCAACATAATTTTATTTGGTTTGCCATTTTAACAGTCAAGCATGAGTTTAGTCCTGAATTTTTGGTTCGATTATTTTAAAACTTTTTTCACCATAAATATTTGTACATGTGATGAATTTTATCCTTGTATATAAATATAGAATTTTTTACTATATATAATACTATTTATATTTTTAAGTATTTTTTGTATTTTTTCGTTTACTAAATACAACCGCTTGCAGTCACTTTAATTATTTCAACCGATTTCGATTGAAGTCGTTTTTTTGCCATTTCAGCAAATTGAAACAAAAAGAGCGGGAAAATATCCCGCCATTTTGGTAAGGCTAAATTCGATCGCTAGCGGTTGAATTTAGGAGCGTTAAAAAAATCAGTTGGTGGCTAAATTGCCTCCATTTTTTTATGGAGTCAAATTCAACCGCACAAAAAATCCGGTCGCATTTATTACTAAATTCAACCGCAGCCGGTTGTATTTAGCCGTGCCCAACGAAACAACCGAAATCGGTCGAATATAAACCAGTTGAATTTATTCGGTTGAATTTAGGCTTATTTTCTTATAGTGGCTATTAGCTATATTCATTAGCTAAAATAGAACAAAATAGATATTATGTAAAATTTGTTGAACCTGTAAGCAATTTTACTTTAATGACATTAGCTAAAATGATTAGCTATATTTGAAAAGAGTTTTATTGTTATTTTTAAATTTCAACAACTATAATAAATAATTTTTTAACATATATAGTTGTGAATAAAATACTAATAACTAACTAATTATTTTTTTTATTGAATACAAGTGAAACTAAAATATTAAATTAATTAAACATATTTAAGGATATTATTCTTATAATATAAACATCAGAAGAATTAGTTAAAAATATTATGTTCATATATTATAAAATATTTAACTAATTTTATTATCATATTAGTTTATTAATAATTATAAAATTATAAAATATATATTAAAATTATTATATAAGTACTTAAAGAAATTTGGTTAACAATGAATTTTTTTTTAGTTTTTTATAAAATAACTCCACACTTCACATTACATAAAATGAAAATAATATATATGTGTGTGATGAACAAGTATATACATCTAAATGCCCGGGAGAATAGTCATTTTGAAGGTAAAAAAAAGTTGGGGATAGAGTTTTTTTAGAGGAAAATGACCTGTACTGAATATAGATGATGATGCTCACTACGCCAATAATGGCTTTCTGCAACATTCCAAATAAGTTGCCAGAGGCCTAATAAATATTGCAAAAGATTAAAAAATATTAACAGCAACACTTTTCTGATGTTAGTATTTTCGATGTTGCCATAGGGTTCTAAGACAACATTTTCTCATTTAGGAAAACACCAAAAATTATGTTGCCAAAAACTGTGATTTTGCAAAAAAATGGGCCCACATGACAAGTGGATTGTCACGTGGACGGCCACATAGCTAGACACGTGGCTTGACACGTGGCTCTGACACGTGGAGAAGTGGGTCTCGCTGACGGGGGTCCCACTGACGTATGGGACTGCATGACCACGTGGACTGCCACGTCAACATGTGGGACCCACCTATCTTTTTTTGTGTCCGAAAGAAAAAAAAATTATTTATCATGTTCGTCAAAGATTAGCGAGAGGTTCCCCGCTCTCCTTTGATCCATCTTAGGGAACATCTATTATTAGTAAAATTAATCTTTAATCATCTTGTACATGCAAAACGAATAATATGGCATCCATGTTGGCTAGCTATTAATCATTTTGCTTCATTACTTTAAACATCAACAAAATTAATGGTACAAATGAGGCGCCTCAAGTATAGCATTACAAGGAAATACAATTGCGTATGTTCTTCCTAATTCACTAAAATTTTCTCCCTTAGAGAGCTAGGATTGTTTCGTTGTTTTGATCAGGCTCGTAGTTGTTACATTTATTCTATGTAAGACTTGTTGGTTCAGGTTAGAGGCTAGAATACTGAAGCCCTTAGCAACCAGTAGACACTTTACTCTAAAATGCCCCTCTGGCGAAGGCAAATAATTCTTAGCTCTGGTAATTTATGTCCAACACCCCTGGCTCAAATTTCTTGTTCAATGCTTCTACGGCTGCATCTGCTCTTGTTTCATCCTGTGGGCATAACGAGCTTATATTAAATTGGGAACAACTTTAGCAACTATAAAAACTATCGACCAAGTATTGCAACCATTCTTACCTTTCCTTCTAGACATACTATAAGGAAAACAATTATCTCTCACTATACATTACTCTGGCAATATATAATCTATTTTATATTGACTCTTCAATCCAAGTGGAACAGATTCTTAAACATTTAGACGAGCCAAAGAATAACAAAGTAATATGGAAGAACTGTTACTTTTTAATGTAGAGTTTTCTTTGAGTCCGCCTTACTTGCGCTTCTGCTCATCTGGCTTAAAATTTAATTATTATACAAGTAAGCTGCTGTGATAGTAAAAGAAACTATCTATACAATATTCTAAGTCAGGATTGTTTCGGTCGATATGCTCATTCTACGATCTATAAATGTAACTCTGGTTTGAAGCAGTGTAGGTATTACACGTGTATGCTACCGTGTATGCTACCCTGACATGTAATAAACTTTGCACCTACAAAATTTACTCTGGAAAGATAAAATCTACTTTATATTGACCCTTCAATCCAAGTGGAACAGATTCTTAAACATTTAGATGAGCCAAAGAATAACAAAGTAATATGGAAGAACAGAACTGAGTTTGAGCAACAAAACCTGAGTCATCAACTTCAGACCCCAAGTTAGTCGAAAAAGCCTGGAAATTAGCAGCAAAGCTCTTGTAATAACCCCAAATTTTTGGAAATTTTTGAAACCCTTATGAATAGTATTTTGCTGAATAAGAAAACTTTTCATGCCACACTATATAGGGGTTATGTTATTGGTCTTCTGGGATATTATTGGTACTCTATGTGGTATATAAGTGTATGTAAAGATCGTTAGAATCCAATTTCCGAACACTTTGATTTTTCCCGGAAATCCACTAGATACGAAAATAATTGAGTATAAGGTAACAAGATAAGAAGGATTTAAATTAAAGGATTATAAGAGAGGATCATAAAAGGAATATAATATATTGAGAAAGGTTAAGGGAACCTAAGTAATAAGATCCCGGGTATGATCCCTCAAACGATAAACGAAAACGAAAGTTAAGCGAACCGTATAACAGATGAGCGGTCATTAGGCAAACAATTAGGAAGTTAATCAAAGGGATTATAGAGGATGATGTCACCCAACCGATGAGAAGAGGACAAGGAGGGGAGGATGACATTATGAGGATGACCTAAGCATGACATAGGGAGGAAGGAGATGTGGTTGGTTTATAACCACATAAAGTCAAGGTTAGAAAGGTAATTACCCAAAAACAAATCAAAAACAAACAACTAAAGAATCAAATCAAAGCAAAAACACAAAACATTTCATCTTCTCCAAGCTTTACTCTCGGCTTTTTACTATTTCAAAGAAAGCAATTTTCAAAATTCAAGTTCAAGGCTTCCTAAATTGGTAAGATAATTCCCTAGTGTTCCTTATGCATAGATATGGCTATCTTATGAGTTTAAGCCTTCAATTCTTTTCAATCTTCTTCAATAAATCAATGAAGAAGACAATGAATAGTGACTTCAAGAATTTTAACTTGATTTTCTTGTTTTTCCTTTAAGATCCAAGCTTTCCTAAGACTCCTCAAGGCTTCCTAAGGCTTCCTAGCTACTCCCACCACTTCAAGGAAGGTATATCATCTCCAAACCCTAGATTCCTTTGTATAATAAGATGATTTTGATTATTATGGTGATATAGTACCTTAATGCTTGTGGTTTAGAGTTTGGGTTGGAGTGGTAGTGAAATGGAATGGTGAATATTGTTGTTTTGGTTAAAAGAACTTAAGTATAGTTAAATTCAAGCTTAGGCATAAGTATAAATGTTAATATTGAATTGATGGTGGCTGTTATGATGTGATAAGGATGGACTTTGGTTGTATGAATGGATCGAGGTTGAATTGTGATGGTTTTTGAATGGTTTAAAATTGGGAAATCGCGTAAACATAGCCGTCGTAATGTCCGATTTACTTTAGACTGCTTTTGTTCATAACATTAGGACCCGAGAACCCCCTGCTAGATGTTGACCATTGCCATGTTTAGATAGCTCATGTTACGAGCTTCGTTTTGATAAGTAGTTCGTTCGATTCCGATGCACGGTTTAGGAGAAACGACCGTTTCAAGTAACGGCGTTTCGCGAACGAAACTTTTCCCCTCGCCTTACTTTGAAACATAGGTTAAAGACCTTAAAGGATTAATTGAAGTATGAAACATTTATGTAAGGTGTAATAGGCAGTTGGTAAGACACTTGCGAAAGAATCGCCTTAAAACTCGTAATGGTTAATTTATTAAAAATGGTGGAGCCGAGGGTACTCGAGTGACTTAAGAGAATCAGTAAGCGTAAAACGAGCGTTAGAGTCTGAGTTGGTTAGAGTATAGATTTACAAGTGACTTTGGTTTAATTCCAACTTACTTGTTGCTTATAGGTTACCAGACTCGTCCCGAGCCATTCGTAACCCCAGTCGCTCAGGCAAGTTTTCTACCCGCTATACTGTTGTTGTGATGTATATATGTATATGCATTGTCTTGTGATAAATGCATGTTGGTTAATTAGCAAATTCTTGCGATATATTGTAGCATGTGATATGGTACGTATGCATGCCTATTTCGTATTCTTGCCATATATATCTGTTGGTTCAGTTGATAATACCTATGCTAGAGAATAGCGGTAATTTGCATATACCCTTAGTATAGGGACCCAAAGGTGAAAACATTTTCTAAAACCGGGAGTCGAGGATCCCGAGTAGATTTTATATATATATATATTTATATATATATATGGTTATAGTTTTCAAAACTATTAATCGAATAAGGTTTATTCGATAACTTTATTTTATTATTGAATATTATTCCGAATATTCATCCGAGGACTTATGACTCCTTTATTTTATTATTGAATATTATTTCGAATATTCATCCGAGGACTTATGACTCCTTTATTTTATTATTGAATATTATTTCGAATATTCATTCGAGGGCTTATGACTCAGCTTATTTTATTTATTGAATATTATTTGAATATTCATTTGAGGATCTATGACTCCGATTATTTGCTGAGATATATTCTTTATTTTATTAAAGAATAAGGTGTCAATAATCAAACTTATTTTCGATTATTCAAATAAAGATAGTACTTTCATATGAGTATATCTTTGGTTATTTAATATCCATTTCAAGTATAAGTTTTAAAACTTCTACTTTGATTATTTTTATAAGGATTATCTTTATGAGAATATTATTTAAATAATAATATTCAGATATTTTCTAATATATCGGGACTGATTTATTTTAATAAATCAGCAGTACTCCAAACATTCTTAAAAAAATGTTTTCGAGTCTTCAAAATGATTTTTTTAAAGTTAGAGTGGACCCCAAAACTCATTTTTTTATATTTAAGATCTTCCTTTCAAAGGGGATTTAAATACTCGCTCAAAACCTGGGGGATCCAGCTCTGTGGTGTATTTTACATTCGCAACGTGGTTGCTGTTTTGAGAAAATAAATGAATTGATTACTTACGCAACGTTCGGGAAGTAAGCCCATCTAATTGAGTCGGCATAAGCGACAGGCCGGGGTACGGTCTATCAAAGTGTAAGTGGCTGGGTGGCAGTCCATCAACGCGTAAGAGGCCGGATGGCGGTCCAGCACAAGGTCCTTATGTGGCCAGGGTGATGACCGGTGGGGGATTCATCCATCTACTAGTAGAAAAGGTTACTTAATGGGTATCTTTGCCTGATCAGCAAGATATCAGGTTTATGCCAAAATTCTTTTATTTCCAAATTCATTGGATATTACAACTCTGTTCATACTTTACATAACAGAGATTTTCAGGAAATGTATGAGATATATATATATATATATGGATATATATATCAGGACTTAATGAAGTATCTCGTAACTTCATTATTGATAATGGTATTTCAAAGATTGAATCTATTCAAGTCTTATCTTGTAGTCTCATCTGGGTGATGAACTTTGAAACTGATTATAACTTGAACGGTGGTAGTTCAAGTAGTATTTGGATATAAGTATATTGGAGTATCTTGTAACTTCATTTTTTTAAACTTATATCTAGTAAATGATTATCTTATGCATGACAAAGATTTTCAGAAAAACGTTGAGACAAGGTTAGATATATGAGATCACCTTGCAACGGTATTTTAATACAATTATACACTGGAACTCTGTGTGTATTATGCATGGAAGAGGACTTCCAATATTTTGAAAAGTATATATGTATATATATATACTGAATATTTTGTGACTTCATCGCATTAAGATATCAACTTGGTTCATTTCTTTTGACCAAGACTTTCATGAGTACTATGAGAAGGCTCATATATTGTTAATCATTATACATATTATTTTGGTGGGCTTGCTGCTCACCCTTGCTTTCTTCTTTCATCACACAACATCAGATAGATAAGATGAACAGGACCAAGCTCCCAATTCGCAAGCGGATAGGAAATGTTCCGCAGCTTTCTGGAAGCGTTAAGGCCGTTGTAGCTGAGGTAGAAATTACCAATAGGCTAAGTTTTCAACTAACGATGTACCAGACTTATGTATATTATTAATTGTAATAATGGCAAAGAAATGTAAATTTATTCAGAAACCTTTTTAAGGTGTATTGACATATAATTGTGGAATAAAACGACTTGTGATTATTTTTGGATATTCATCTCTGAGACTATAACTTGTGGTGTGTGTGTTAATTGTGGGGTCACAGTATAGAGTAGTTGATTAATTATTAAGATTGGGTATTATTAAGGGAAATAGAACTCGTGACAACCCGGATCCCCGACCCCGGATTTGGGGGTGTTACAGAAGTGGTATCAGAGCTAAGCATTATAAACCTCAGAGATGATGTGACGTTAAGATAATAAGTTCACTAAGATAATAAGAACTCTTGCCAAGTTCATAGTCGGGCTACCTAACGTAGTACTGACAGTTAAAACCCTTACGGGAACCCTTATAAATATCGTGATAGTAACATAGTTCGTTCTCGTATAGGGCAGCGGGGCACCGAACCCTGAGGTTCAGGAGCATCAGCATGAGGATGTTTTATTACAAGCTGGAGATCAAATTGTGAATCCGATGGAGTACCCTAATGAGGGACTGGATGAGATTCATATTGAGAATGTTGCGGTTGAGGATGTTATTCCGGAAAGGATTGTGGCTGAGGAGGATCTCATGGAGGATCCTGATGAGAATGAAGAGAGGACCGCTGAGGAATTGATGACCGTAGTCAGGGCGACTACCAGAGCAAGAATGGCCGCGAGGGTGGCACTAGAGGATGAAGAGTTACCAAGGGGACAAAGATTAATGAGGGCAGAAGGAGTGGGGCCTTCCACGACCCCAATTATACCAGTATCAGACCCTCTTCCAGAGGTTCCTGTAGACATCCATGAGGTTCCACCAATTCCTGTTCCCTCCCCTGTACAGAGCCCAGAACCTACTGAGGAAATGCCACCTTTATCTCCTGCACCATTGTCACCTGATACCGTGCTTGGTTATCCGTTTGGATCTCCTGGGTCTGCGCCACCTGCACCCCATGGACTGCTAGATGCTACCACTCAGGCTTCTCTTATCGCCAATTATCACATGACTTTGGGTGGCCTGTCCGAGGCCCGTAATGTTAGGAGTGATCTGTTGGATCGACTTACTGCACCAAGGATTGAGGGCGGGGTACTTCCGGCAGGATTAGCTCATAGCATGGAAAGGATTGAGGCTACCACCCGTGTTACAGCTAGAGGCCATCTTGAGGGTCAGATTGATCCAGCTCTACTTGCAACTATCCTAGACCTCATCACCGCCTTAATGGAGCAGGTTAGGGATGTCATGCGTGCCCGCATTTCTTGATCCATAATAGTGTGCAGAGTCTGAACAATCTGACAAGAATTTCATGCAGCACCGCTTTTGGAGGATTAGCCTAAGTTATGGATGATTAGTTTTAATAACTAGATGATTATCTATGGTAGTACTTTTGAGATAGAAGCGATCAGATCAAATGATGTAATTCTCTTTAATGTGTTCAGTTGTTGTACCCTCGAACAAATGGTTATGTATATATTCGTTAATTTCAGTTCAGATCAGTTTGTTTGTGATAAGATCACATTGTTAATTGCTCTATTAACACTTAAGAGAGTGTCATGAAGTTTATCGAACTTGAGAATTCATAATTTGCAATCGTGCAAGGACTGAACGAGGGAAAGACTTGAGCAAAGTAAGTAAGACAAATATCCAGAGATTCTCAAAAAAAAAAAAATTCCAACTAATATGCCCCCACAAGGAATAAGATTAGGGGCAAACCTTGAATGTGATAATCAGGGAGGTTGCAATTAAGATATAAGGAACCCAGAATATACTAAAGTGGAAAATGAGGAGTTTAAATTAAAAGATGACCCCAATTATGGGGAGTAGGAAGAAATATTTAGACTGAGAAAACAGAAGTCGAGCGAGGTCAGGAGACCCGAGACGGTACTCCTATACGGAAATTCATGGACCTGTCTAAACAGAATTTATACTTTATTCCCAACCACCACCTTGAGGGAAACAAGGTAGTGGGAAATTCTTTCAGGACCTCTAAGTCGCTAAGCTCTCAGAGTTCCAAGGAACAAGCTAGCCCAGTCGAGGCAAGAGCCTGACTAAAGGAAATATAGGAATCATTTGAGATTCTAAATGATGGACGAACCACAAAAGACTGTTTTTGGTCACTTACCCTCCTAAGAGAGAGACCACCCGCTGGTGAAAGGCCAAGGAAGGCACGGAGCAAGAGATTATAATAAACTGATTTAAGTTCAGTCAATTGTTTTCAGGAAAGTACTTCCCAAGGTTATGGAGATATTGTAAAAGCTTTAGAGCCAGAGCAAAGGCAGACGAGTATGATGAATTATGAATCTAAGTTGTAAAAGTTGTCAAGATTCGTTCTGAGGGCACGAATCCAGAATGATGAGATATTTGAAATCATTGCTTATGTTGTGTTGGTTCATGAAATAATGATAAGAGAAAGGAAAATAAAAAAAGGAATTAAAGTGGAAAGGAATATAAAGGCAATAGAGTTTGAGGAATGATAAGGGAGTTGGGTATGAGGAAACCCTAAAGACTCGTAGCAATAGAAATAGAGAAGTATGTAATCTTCAGGATGAGGGTGATTCACCATGAGTTAAAAATTGATGGTTGAAGGCATAAGAGATACATATATTTTATTCCCTGTAAGTTGGGAGGATCCGAGGAAACCTTGAGATAGTTCGAAGGATGAATAATAAAATGCGGATAGACTGAGGAGACAAGGAAGTACAAAATTAGGAAAAGTGAATGAAGGAAGTGACCTTCAAGAATGTGAAGTGTAAGACCGGTGGCTTGATACCCAAAAAGGGAGACACTAGGTATGAAAGATATCCCAGCATTGAGGTGACTGTTGAGATAAACAACAAAAGTAAATAAGGAATTATTAAGAAGAAGTTCACGTTGAACACGACCAATATCTTCCTGAACATCCTTGTTATCGTTACCAAATTAGGCAAGAAAAGCGGATAACCGTTGTTATCTTTTGGAGGCCATATTGATTGACCTCATTTTGAATACAGATGTTATTGTGAAATTAGGCATATACTATCGAGGTGGAAATGATTGAATAAGACACCCTTATCAGGAATATATGACTTGATTTATCCATGGAAGGATGCATGTACCTTTTTAAAGGTGGAATTAAGGATAAAACATCAGTAACTTAAAATGAATCCTAGGGGAATGCATAAAGGTTGGCATTTCACCCTTAATAGGGATAGTATGAGTTTTGACAGTATGAATTAGAAAGAATTAAGGTAACAACAACCTTTAAAGAATCAGTGGAGAAATTTTTCAAAAGTATATAGACAATGATTCTAGTATTAGTATATGGTATTTTGATATGCCCTGTATCTAGGGAATACAGGAGGAACGATTCAAGGATAACCTTAGAGGTTTTACAAGGAGAAAGGTAATATTCAAAATTCTCATGAATAGAAATATTGATAAAGGAAATATGACATAATTATAATGATGCCAAGTGGGGCACGTGTTAAACCACGAGAAAGTATGGATCGAACCAGTAATGGTCGAAATTGTTCAGGGCAATTAGGACTTAAGATAAAAGATGTTCTAAGTATGATTGAGAGTCAGTCGTGACAGTGATTAACCTCTAAAGACTGAGGCAATAACTTATGGAAAAATGGTGATTTTTTTTTACTCATCAGATTTAAGGAAAACATCTTCACATAAGCTGTGATTGAAATGAGGTAGAAAATTTACTTGGAGGTGGTTAAAATGACATTGACTGTAAGGAAATTTTACTATCAGGAAAGGCCAAAGAGGTGGCCGACACTTTAAGTGTAAGAGGACAATTACAGGCGCTCGTGCCAGAGGAATACAGTGATAATGGTTGAAGCCGTAAAGGTTGTATTATGGTTTGAAAGATTGACATTCCTTCTGATGACTGTGCAATACCCAACCGTAATAATAGTTGGTAAAGGTTTAATTCGTGTAATCGCCATGAGCGGGTTATCTATCTTAGAAGGTCCTATCCTGAGGATAATCCAGGACCATGTTTCAAAAAGGAGTAAACGAACCTTCGAGTTAAGTCTTCTATTGAAGGTATATGATTAAGAATGGTATTAACCTGCTATCGTTACTTTGATTGAAACTCTTCTGCAGTTTTATCTGCTTCATGTCATGTATATACATCAGGAATCTAGAGTGTTCTTCATGAATCGTGGATGGAAATTATGTTACCTCCTTAGGAGAATTCTATACGACATGTATGGACTCCTTATGGTTAGATAATAAGATTTAATGGAAAATGAATGACGACAGTAGGTCAGTAGTGGACCATAGTAATGCAGCAATGATTCTACAAGTAATGAGCTGGTTACAAACGTGAGAGTTGTATTGGAATGGATGTTGAGATTGGGTACCACTAATCGGGTCGTGGTAGTGTATAAGTTATCATTGATAGACTAAGTAGAGTATCTACCAATTGAATATTTATTCCCTCTTATGAAAAGAGAGTCGTATTACTATATGAGGAAGGTTGCGGTGCAAGCATAGAATTCTAGTAATGATGATGTCTAGAATGAGATCCCAGATTCGATTTTCGATATCAAGGGAGTTTCAAAGGTGATTGTGTATAAGCTCGAGGAAGAGCATGGGTCCATAGAATGATGGACGGAATAGCAAAAATATTTAGGCATGTGAAATACGATGCTATAATACTTGATGTTGATATAAATACATATATATTTTGTTCTCCTATGACAAACCTCTATAGTTCAGAGGTAGATTCCAAGCCAGATATTTTATGGCAATAAAAAATTTTTTTTTTTTTTACAAATATACAATCCTCTTCAGTTCGTTCTTTTCTCTTCTTTTCATTTCATGTAAGCTGAGAAGAACAACCCTTCCAGAAGGGGAGGTATTGCCGAATGACTATCTATCTGTGTGATAGAAGCCTAGTAGGATACCATCTATTGTTTAATTGCTTGTCAAGTACTAAAGGCTGGCCACCTTCTGTACTAACTATGCGATATAACAAGTGTTCATGATCATAGTGATCTCTCAACAAATTCCTTTACTTTAATATGATTGATCAAACTTTGGGAAATAGAAACAGCTGAAAAAGGAGTAATAAAGTTGTGGTAGTATTCGGAATGAAAACACATTCGTTATACTAAGGTTGACGTGGTTATTAAAAGGTTATAGAACGCTAACGAGCAAAAGTATAACCAGTATAATATTAGGAACGGAAGGTAGTAGCGATTACGAACTGGAAAAGAATGGGTATTGAGAAGCAAACGCTATAATGATAGAAGCTATGATGAGAGCCGGTGCAATAGACTTGAAAGAGTTTGGAATGATCACTTAGCACGAATTGAGTTTTCTTATGACGATGGATGATATGACAGTTTTGGAATGTCGCCTTACGAGGCCCTATACAGAAAGAGATGCCGATCTCCCTTGTATCAGAATGAAGTTGCAGAGTGCTAGATGTTCGGACCAGCAGTGGTCCAAGGGACCAAGGATATAATAGATCTAATCAGAGGACGGCTGGTAGTAGCCCAAGATGGACATAAGAGGTATGCTGATTTGACTCGGAAGGACAAAGAGTATGAAATAGGGGACCTAGTAATGTTATAGGTATCCCTTGGAAAGGATTGATGAGGTTCGGAAAGAAAGGAAAGCTAAGTCCACAAATGGTTGGACCCTTGGATATATTAAGAAGTATTGGGAAGTTAGCATATGAGCTAGCCTTACCCCAGAACATGTAGAAAGTCATAACGTGTTTCACGTATCAATGTTAAGGAAGTGTAATTCGGATGCCAGATAAATAGGGACATATGAGCGCATAGACATGCAACCCGACGTAACCTATATGGAGCAACCAGGAAGGGTTATAGAGTGAAAAGGAACAAGTGCTTAGGAGAAGGGTTATCAAACTATTCAGAGTTTGATGGAAGGACCACAATGTAGGAAAATTTACTCGAGAGTTAGAAAGTGCAATGCTAAGAGAGTATCCCTATTCATTTTCTATCCGATTCCGGGACGGAATCCTTTTAAGGAGGGAAGACTGTAATAACCCCAAATTTTTGGAAATTTTTGAAACCCTTATGAATAGTGTTTTGCTAAATAAGAAAACTTTTCATGTCACACTATATAGGGGTTCTGTTATTGGTCTTCTGGGATATTATTGGTACTCTATGTGGTATATAAGTGTATGTAAAGATCGTCAGAATCCAATTTCCGAACACTTTGATTTTTCCCGGAAATCCACTAGATACGAAAATAATTGAGTATAAGGTAACAAGATAAGAAGGATTTAAATTAAAGGATTATAAGAGAGGATCATAAAAGGAATATAATATATTGAGAAAGGTTAAGGGAACCTAAGTAATAAGATCCCGGGTATGATCCCTCAAACGATAAACGAAAACGAAAGTTAAGCGAACCGTATAACAGATGAGCGGTCATTAGGCAAACAATTAGGAAGTTAATCAAAGGGATTATAGAGGATGATGTCACCCAACCAATGAGAAGAGGACAAGGAGGGGAGGATGACATCATGAGGATGACCTAAGCATGACATAGGGAGGAAGGAGATGTGGTTGGTTTATAACCACACAAAGTCAAGGTTAGAAAGGTAATTACCCAAAAACAAATCAAAAACAACCAACCAAAGAATCAAATCAAAGCAAAAACACAAAACATTTCATCTTCTCCAAGCTTTACTCTCGGCTTTTTACTATTTCAAAGAAAGCAATTTTCAAAATTCAAGTTCAAGGCTTCCTAAATTGGTAAGATAATTCCCTAGTGTTCCTTATGCATAGATATGGCTATCTTATGAGTTTAAGCCTTCAATTCTTTCTCAATCTTCTTCAATAAATCAATGAAGAAGACAATGAATAGTGACTGCAAGAATTTTAACTTGATTTTCTTGTTTTTCCTTTAAGATCCAAGCTTTCCTAAGACTCCTCAAGGCTTCCTAAGGCTTCCTAGCTACTCCCACCACTTCAAGGAAGGTATATCATCTCCAAACCCTATATTCCTTTGTATAATAAGATGATTTTGATTATTATGGTGATATAGTAGCTTAATGCTTGTGGTTTAGAGTTTGGGTTGGAGTGGTAGTGAAATGGAATGGTGAATATTGTTATTTTGGTTAAAAGAACTTAAGTATAGTTAAATTCAAGCTTAGGCATAAGTATAAATGTTAATATTGAATTGATGGGGGCTGTTATGATGTGATAAGGATGGACTTTGGTTGTATGAATGGATTGAGGTTGAATTGTGATGGTTTTTGAATGGTTTAAAATTGGGAAATCGCGTAAATATAGCCGTCGTAATGTCTGATTTACTTTAGACTGCTTTTGTTCATAACATTAGGACCCGAGAACCCCCTGCTAGATGTTGACCATTGCCATGTTTAGATAGCTCATGTTACGAGCTTCGTTTTGATATGTAGTTCGTTCGATTCCGATGCACGGTTGAGGAGAAACGACCGTTTCAAGTAACGGCGTTTCGCGAACAAAACTTTTCCCCTCGCCTTACTTTGAAACATAGGTTAAAGACCTTAAAAGACTAACTGAAGTATGAAACATTTATGTAAGGTGTAATAGGCAGTTGGTAAGACACTTGCGAAAGAATCACCTTAAAATTCGTAATGGTTAATTTATTAAAAATGGTGGAGCCGAGGGTACTCGAGTGACTTAAGAGAATCAGTAAGCGCAAAACGAGCGTTAGAGTCTGAGTTGGTTAGAGTATAGATTTACAAATGACTTTGGTTTAATTCCAACTTACTTGTTGCTTATAGGTTACCAGACTCGTCCCGAGCCATTCGTAACCCCCAGTCGCTCAGGCAAGTTTTCTACTCGCTATACTGTTGTTGTGATGTATATATATATATATATGCATTGTCTTGTGATAAATGCATGTTGGTTAATTAGCAAATTCTTGCGATATATTGTAGCATGTGATATGGTACGTATGCATGCCTGTTTCGTATTCTTGCCATATATATCTGTTGGTTCAGTTGATAATACCTATGCTAGAGAATAGCGGTAATTTGCATATACCCTTAGTATAGGGACCCAAAGGTGAAAACATTTTCTAAAACTGGGAGTCGAGGATCCCGAGTAGATTTTATATATATATATTTATATATATATATGGTTATAGTTTTCAAAACTATTAATCGAATAAGGTTTATTCGATAACTTTATTTTATTATTGAATATTATTTCGAATATTCATCCGAGGACTTATGACTCCTTTATTTTATTATTGAATATTATTTCGAATATTCATCCGAGGACTTATGACTCCTTTATTTTATTATTGAATATTATTTCGAATATTCATCCGAGGACTTATGACTCCTTTATTTTATTATTGAATATTATTTCAAATATTCATTCGAGGACTTATGACTCAGCTTATTTTATTTATTGAATATTATTTGAATATTCATTTGAGGATCTATGACTCCGATTATTTGCTGAGATATATTCTTTATTTTATTAAAGAATAAGGTGTCGATAATCAAACTTATTTTCGATTATTCAAATAAAGATAGTACTTTCATATGAGTATATCTTTGGTTATTTAATATCCATTTCAAGTATAAGTTTTAAAACTTCTACTTCAATTATTTTTATAAGGATTATCTTTATGAGAATATTATTTAAATAATAATATTCAGATATTTTCTAATATATCAGGACTGATTTATTTTAATAAATCAGCAGTACTCCAAACATTCTTAAAAAAATGTTTTCGAGTCTTCAAAATGATTTTTTTAAAGTTAGAGTGGACCCCAAAACTCATTTTTTTATATTTAATATCTTCCTTTCAAAGGGGATTTAAATACTCGCTCAAAACCTGGGGGATCCAGCTCTGTGGTGTATTTTACATTCGCAACGTGGTTGCTATTTTGAGAAAACAAATGAATTGATTACTTACCCAACGTTCGGGAAGTAAGCCCATCTAATTGAGTCGGCATAAGCGACAGGCCGGGGTACGGTCTATCAAAGTGTAAGTGGCTGGGTGGCAGTCCATCAACGCGTAAGAGACCGGGTGGCGGTCCAGCACAAGGTCCTTATGTGGCCAGGGTGATGACCGGTGGGGGATTCATCCATCTACTAGTAGAAAAGGTTACTTAATGGGTATCTTTGCCTGAACAGCAAGATATCAGGTTTATGCCAAAATTCTTTTATTTCCAAATTCATTGGATATTACAACTCTGTTCATACTTTACATAACAGAGATTTTCAGGAAATGTATGAGATATATATATATATATATATATGGATATATATATCAGGACTTAATGAAGTATCTCGTAACTTCATTATTTATAATGGTATTTCAAAGATTGAATCTATTCAAGTCTTATCTTGTAGTCTCATCTGGGTGATGAACTTTGAAACTGATTATAACTTGAACGGTGGTAGTTCAAGTAGTATTTGGATATAAGTATATTGGAGTATCTTGTAACTTCATTTTTTTAAACTTATATCTAGTAAATGATTATCTTATGCATGACAAAGATTTTCAGAAAAACGTTGAGATAATGTTAGATATATGAGATCACCTTGCAACGGTATTTTTATACAGTTATACACTAGAACTCTGTGTGTATTATGCATGGAAGAGGACTTCCAATATTTTGAAAAGTATATATGTATATATATATACTGAATATTTTGTGACTTCATCGCATTAAGATATCAACTTGGTTCATTTCTTTTGACCAAGACTTTCATGAGTACTATGAGAAGGCTCATATATTGTTAATCATTATATATATTATTTTGGTGGGCTTGCTGCTCACCCTTGCTTTCTTCTTTCATCACACAACATCAGATAGATAAGATGAACAGGACCAAGCTCCCAATTCGCAAGCGGATATGAAACATTCCGCAGCTTTCTGGAAGCGTTGAGGCCGTTGTAGCTGAGGTAGAAATTACCAATAGGCTAAGTTTTCAACTAATGATGTACCAGACTTATGTATATTATGAATTGTAATAATGGCAAAGAAATGTAAATTTTTTCAGAAACCTTTTTAAGGTGTATTGACATATAATTGTGGAATAAAACGACTTGTGATTATTTTTGGATATTCATCTCTGAGACTATAACTTGTGGTGTGTGTGTTTATTGTGGGGTCACAGTACAGAGTAGTTGATTAATTATTAAGATTGGGTGTTATTAAGGGAAATAGAACTCGTGACAACCCAGATCCCCGACCCCGGATTTGGGGGTGTTACAGCTCTTGAGATCTGAGTTATCACAGATATATGATTCATCGACCACTGTGTTAAAAACGGGCCTCTGCATTGCTGATGGTCTAAGACATATATCAGGCCCGTCCAGAATTTTTTTTATCAAAATGGATACGTATGCAGTAATCTAGTTCTTGCTCACTGGATAGCTCATGCTTGACTTTAACTTCCTTACCATGCATGTCGTCGTGCATATATCAATAGGAACAAATTAAAGAAACATAATCAACGGGGGCTACTAATTGAATGCCTTTATCTGCTTCCCTCCTCTACCTGAAGAAGTTGAAAACATCCATCAAATAGATATATTACCAGAAGAGTTATCTATATAGAATTTACCCTTCAACTCGTATGCAAACTTTTATCACACAACACTCTCTATCTGGCCTGACTTCACTGGAAGCTCAGTCACAATACGAATGCAAATGGTTGTACTATAATTGATTGTGTTGTTGATGAAGATAGTGTTAAAAATTATGATCAAATTAAACCCCTGTACCAAACTAACACCTCAAAATTATAGACGGATGAATCTTCTTTTTTCCTTTTTTGTAAATTGACCTGATGGAGTTGCTAAAACAAAATAGATCCACAATATTTCTTAATACTACTATTATTATATCTAAATTGAAGAAGTTATCTTGTCTTCAAAATATGCAGCCCAGAATCGAGCAACAGCACGGTCATGAGGATCAGAGGGAAGAATAGAGGACCAAGTCTTAAAACTTAACGGTTGCCTAACAACCCAGATAAAGTTGTTGCCACTGTTTTCCAAAGCTTTAGCTAACTACATCATTTGGGAAATAGAGATTGTGCTTTATGAACCAAATGACATATACAAAACCGAGTTCATAGGCTTCGAATCCAGCCATTTGGTACATAATCCAGTACTAATACCAGAATCTTTTTCGATGCGAGATCGATTATCTACTGATGGAAGAACCGACCCAATTGGCCAAACAGACAAACCTAACTTTCTCCTAAAATAACTCAAACCAATCCCATCTATAAACCATCACCCCGCAGGACAACAAGGGTAAAGTCACAAAATTCACCAAATTTTAAATTGAATTTAGAAATCTACGAAATATCAAGCTCGATTATTGATGAACGTAGAGAGACGAAGTAAGAATCGAGCTCGATTGACACGTATAGAGACGAAGTGACGATATATACATATACAAAATAATAATCAAAATATAGAATCAATACCTGTTTGAGAGAGAGAAAGAGAGAACATGTAGAGAGATCGAGAAAGGAAAAAGTGGAGAGGGCTTGAGAATCAATACATGTTGGTTTATAAACATGTATGTAGATTTTTGAGTTTATATGAACCAACGGTGAGGATTTACCCAAATTGTTTTTCTTGAAACTGATTAGACGATCCAGATTAAAACTGAAGGTGGTGATCTACGTGATGCATTCACCAGCCAATACTTTTCTGCACAGAGCGATCAATTGGCTGATTTTCTATTTTTTATTTACTTAATTAAAGACTAATTAAAAATCAATATAAAATAACTAGAAAATTTTAAAAATTCAACAAATAATACTATACATTCAAACAATTATCTAGATAATTGTAAAAATCTAAAATCATATTTGTATTATTTTCCCCATTTTTTTAATATCTATAAAAAATATAATATATAATTAAAATATTTAGAGAATAAATTATATATAAATTATAAATGTTTAGAGAATAATGGTACACCCCTAAAATCAAGAGTTTCTAACATTCGTACAGACGGATTGTCAAAATTTTATTTTAAAACAATCGATACTCCATTCGGGACAATAGTACATACAGGGCATAATCTATTCTAACTACTTTGACTGCTATATTATCCCAAATAATAAATAGATAAAATCCTAATAATGATGGTACACCCCTAAAATGGAGAGTTTCTAACATCCGTATGGACGGATCGTTGAAATTTTAATTTAAAAGAATCGATACTTCCTTCGGGACAGTAGCGCATACCGGGCTTAGTCTATTCTGACTGCTTTGACCGCTACATTATCTCACAAAATGAATATATAAAATCCTATATATGATGTTACACCCCTAAAATCGATAGTTTCTAACATCCGTACAGATGGATCGTCGTAATTTTAATTTTAAAAAATCGATACTTCGTTAGGGACAGTAGCACATACAGGGTGTAGTTTATTCTGACTGCTTTGACCGCTATATTATCTCACAAAAAAATATATAAAATCCTAATAATGTAGGTACACCCCTAAAATCGATAGTTTCTAACATCCATATGGACGGATCGTTGAAATTTTAATTTAAAAGAATCGATACTTCATTCGGGATAATAGCGCATACAGGGCATAGTTTATTCAGACTGCTTTGACCGCTATATTATCTTACAAAATAAATATATAAAATCCTAATAATTATGGTACACCCCTAAAATCGATAGTTTCTAACATCCGTACGGACAGATCATCGATATTTTAATTTAAAATAATCGATACTTCATTCGGGACAGTAGCGCATATAGAGCATAGTCTATTCTGACTCCTTTGACTGCTATATTATCCCACAAAATAAATAAATAAAATCCTAATAAAGATGGTACACCTCTAAAATCGATAGTTTCTAACATTCGTACGGACGGATCGTCGAAATTTTAATTTAAAAGAATTGATACTTCATTCGGGACAGTAGCGCATACAAGGCTTAGTCTATTCTGACTGTTTTGACCGCTATATTATCTTACAAATTAAATATATAAAATCCTAATAATGATGGTAAACCCCTAAAATTGATAGTTTCTAACATTCGTACGGACAGATCTTTGAAATTTTAATTTAAAATAATCGATACTTCATTCGGGAAAGTAGCGGATAGAGGGCATAGTCTATTCTAACTGCTTTGACTGCTATATTATCCCACAAAATAAATAAATAAAATCCTAATAATGATGGTATACCACTAAAATCGATAGTTTCTAACATTCGTACAGACGGATCGTCGAAATTTTAATTTAAAATAATCGATACTTCATTCGGGACAGTAGCGCATACAAGGCACAACTATTCTGACTGCTTTGACTGCTATATTATCCCAAAAAATAAATAAATAAAATCCTAATAATGATGATACACGCCTAAAATCGATAGTTTCTAACATCCGTATGGATGGATCATCGAAATTTTAATTTAAAATAATCGATACTTCATTCGGGACGCATACAGGGCATAGTCTATTCTGACTACTTTGACTGCTATATTATCCCTACAAAATAAATAAATAAAATCCTAATAATGATAGTACACCCCTAAAATCGATAGTTTCCAACATCCATGCCGACGGATCGTCGAAATTTTAATTTAAAATAATTAAAGGAAGTAAAAAGTCTTTTCTTTTAAGTAAAAATGAGTTATTTGTATAAGGTTATATTGAAATAATATGGAATAAAACACATCGTGTCCTGTGGTGTAGTGGTTAGAACCTCATATTGCTATGTGGGAGGTCATGGGTTCAATTCCTAGGTTGTGCAACATTTCACAAAATTTTTGCTTAAGTACGTGGGATTGCCACCTCACCTCTGCCACCTCACCCCCCATGAAAGTGGGGGTCAGATGGGGGACCCCCCCCATCTGCTACGTCACCAGATTGGGGACCCCACTGTCACATCAGCAAAGTAGGGCCCACATGCTGAGACCCTCTCCTACCACGTCATCCAAGTGGGGACCACATGCTGGGACCCCCTCCTGCCAGGTCAGTAGAGTGGGGCCCATATGGGGAACCCCCACCGCCACGTCAGTAAAGTGGGGTCCACATGGTGGGACCCACCTGCCACGTTAGCCGAGTAGGTATAACGACTTGTATATTTTAATATTAATTATTGTTAAGATTTTATTAATTACGTGCGATCGTTGGTGTTCTTGTAGTAATTATGTAACTCGTTGTGAAGCTGTGTTGTGTCACTTTTATATTTAAAGGTGATTTTATTCAGGATTTATTTTCATAAATACTTTGGCTATCCCTACAATCATTTTTGTGGCTTCAAAATTTTATTAATTATTTTTAGGAGTTTTTAAAATTGAGAAATAAATATTTTATTGATTATTTAGCCGTATATGATTTTCTGATTTCAATTATTTGTTAAATCCGTATTTAATTCCAAAATTCTTTAAAAATTATGAAATTCATATTTTATTTAGTTTGGAATATTCTGCGAATTTTAAAATTATTTTGGTAATTTTTGGGATTAAATTGACCCGCGCATTGTTTCATTTAAGTGTCAAATGTGGGTCTGGTTTGTGTTTCAGAAATGATTTAAACATTCTGAAAATTTTATTTTATTCACTTCTAGTTATTTTGGGTTTTAAAAAAAATATTCCCTTAAATTTTCAGATTAATTTACCCGCTGAATACTCGGTAATTCCTTAAATTGTGGTGTCGAAGTTTAAAAACATCACGATAAAATCAGGTAAAGGCTAATTTATCCCGGTTCATTTTTTTTCTTTTATTTACCCGGTCCTTTCTCTCTCTCTTTCAACCGACTCTCCCCTCTTCCTTCCAATCGATTGTCTTCTTCCTCTTAATCTCTTCGATTTCATCTTTCCTAGCTTCTTCTTTTTTCTTTCTGTGCTACCGTTCTATCTCCGGCATGTTCCCCTTTTTCCGGTGAGCTCCGCGACTCTGTTCCTCCGGCCACCTATTGCCGCTGGTCTTCCGGTGAGGTAACAGTGGTGGGCCTGTGATATTGATTATGTGTGTGTGATTGCCGGGTATATATAGTCTCTGTGTATATCTTGTAAATGTTCCCCTGTTTCTCTGTTATGTTGTTCGGTTTTGGTTGTTTTGTTGCTGTTTCTCTTCCCTGTTCCGGTGAAACTCACCGCTTCCACACGTGTTGCGCGTGCTGGTAGCGGGACTCGTTCCTGGTTGTTGCCGTGACTGTTATTGCGTATTTGACTTATATTATTTCGATGAAAATACTTAATTTCTGAAATAAAGCAGTTATGTGATTGGATGATTCGTGAAATAAAAAATTTTAGAGCGAGAATTATTGTAATTAATTGATGAAATTTACGAAAGATTCCCGGTAATTACGGGAACACATAAATTTTATCGCCGTCGGCGATGAGCCTCGGTGAGCCGACGATGGACTATGATGAATATTTCTCAGTCCTACAATTTAAAATATAAAATATGATTAAAATTATAAAACACGAGTTAAAATATAAAAATACTTTTGATAACGATTAATAATTATATTTAATTGGTATTGGTAAATTTGCGGATTGTCGTTGTTGACTGTAACCAGTGGTTGGGAATTGTATTGTGGTTGGTTTGAATTGGTTGCGATTGATTTGACGTCGGGACGTTCGACGGGTTAGCCGACAATAAAAGGAGGTGCTGCCCGATTTCTGAAAAATTAAATTACGGAAATACGAGGCCGTACCTAATGACTATCGGAACGTCGATCAGTTATATATACGTACCTTATACAAAATCTGATTATGTGTTGTGATGAAATACTTTACAAAAATCGATAACCCTAATTTCTTAAAAGGATAAATATACCTATTTTCTCAAAATGAACACCGAACCGACTTTCGAAGACGTGAACCCTAATTGATATGTGTATTATAATATTGAATATGTTACGAGTCGGGTTTTGTTAACGTTTGAGTAGATTGTTAGAGAGGATATGTCAAGCATAATCGAAGGTCTAAATTAGGGTGTTTCGACTTTGTAGGTACTAGTCGGAAGGCCCAAGAGTTGGCATTGGATAGTCTAGTGGACAGTCGACGAGCTCAGTAAGGTTCCAATCGAAGGACCTGAGTGTTGAAGTCGAATCAAGGGTAATCTAGTGGTGAGACGTTAAAGCCTGAGCGTCCGAGTCGGCTCAAGGTCAATCAATAATATTTGTAAAGCTCTGCAAGGCATGTACCCCTGAACGAATCTTTTACGGTTCAGTATATATGAATAATTGTTTATTTAAATTACGTACTGGAATAGAACTGTTTTAAGTTACGTATCCCCTGTATTCAAATGGTTTTATTAACTTGTGTTTTGGGGGGAAAGTAACTTCTGAAAATACCTACCTCTAAATTTTGAAATAATGAAAATGTTTTGGAAGTGTGCTGTGATATAATTGTTTTGACAAGAGATAGGTAAGTGATTTGGAAAACTGGATAAAAAAGATCAGATAATTGGATGAGTGTGCGCAGGAGGCCCTGTAACGGCCTGGAAGATAGCGTAAGAGGCGAAGTGGTTGCGCACCCTATTATAACCACCAGCCCAGTGTGACAGGGACCTAGCTAGTCTCTGAGTTCCGGAACAAGTTTTCATTGGATAGCCAAGATAGAGTTATCCTATGGAGTTATCCAATACTTTCATATCTGAGAAAGTGATTTTGAGGTTCCCGGAGAGGAACAAGTTTTATAGGTCCTGTGATGGGACAAGTTTTATGGTTCCCGTAACGGAACAAATGTTTTTGGGTCCCTGTAACGGGACAAATAGTTTTATGGGTCCTACGATGGGACGGAAGATTTGAAAATGAAAGAAGCATGCTAAAATTTTAATTTTGGTATTTATGCACAGCACACAACTGTTGATTTGGTTTTACAGAGCATGCTAGTTTTGATATCCAGTTCACACATGTTTTACTTGTTTTCTAGCAAGTTATGAATTCTGTTCCTATAACTTTTTATCATAAACTGTTTTTGATTATTATTCATATAGTGGTACTGCTGAACAATTGATTGCTCACCCTTGCAAAATGTTTTATATATGTATTACAGATACCTAGGAGATTCTTCAGTGGTAGTCGGGGCAGAATTGCAGTTCCTTTTGTGTCAGGACTCCTCTGAGGTAGTGTTGGACTCAAACAGGTCTGTTGCTGAACAAAGATAGTATTGTTTGGATTGTCTTTAGTAAGTTGGTTTTGTGATGGTTGTAACCTAAGTCATACTTAAACCTGGAAAAGATCTTGGAAAAAAGGGGTTGTGTTTATATAATAATGTTGAGTTGGATTATGTTATGTTGTTAATATTGTTTTCGTTGACGTCAACTCTTGACCCCGGGGTTGAGGCCGTCACAGTTGGTATCAGAGCTACAGGTTTGAGTCCCTGATTTGGGTTAGGAATATAGTCAAAAGAGTGCAGGAAGGTTTATGTGTAGATGTGAGTCAGCAACTCAATCAGAGGAGCGAGTCTAAGAGTTTAGTCGAGGGTTCCGAAGGTGTAACCCTGACGCTTATTGAGAATTGACTGGAACTGCCCTAGCTTTTAGTAAGTGTCCCTTGTATCTAGGTATCACTAGCAATGTCTGATAGAGGTTTTTAGTTTCCTTCTCGAGGAAGCGAGTCTGATCATAAAAGTTCAGATGGAAGGGTATTAGTTAGTGGCTGCCATGACAGCCGAGCCTCATAGTGAATGTGGATCAGTACTGAGGTTTATACCTTGAACCCTTATATTCTTTCCTCGGAGGTTCTATCGGTTGATTGGGGCAAAAAATACATATGATGTGACTATTTGTCTATGTGACAAAGGGTCCGGTGGGACGCCATCGAATTATGTGTTGTAAACTGTATGGTACTAAGATTGACCATCTTATGTACTTGTATGGTTGCTCCCAGTCATATCCGCATCTCCACATTTCTTTTAGAATGAATTATCTTGATTTCTAAATTTTATTTGGTATTTTATGGCAATGAATTTCCTTCGGTAACCACTGTGGTCAGATCGTCCTAGTTATGGAAAGTAAACGAAGAATTGACCGTCAGGAGAAATAAAGGTTCTGTATCCGGTTGCTATTTTGGAATGATGGAAACAGAAAGGATTTGTGATCCATTGGAAAAGGTTGTTGTCTTAGAAAAGTTAAATCAGTGGTTGTCGAGTCTATGGCAAATGATAGGGAACCGCCTTTAGAAGAATGGTTGGCTGAAACTTGGACTAGTAGGCCTAACAGAGGTCCTTAAGTTGACCTAGTTTGCGAGGTTGCTTGTTGGTAATTGTGGCTGAAATAGCCAACCCCGTTTTATTATGTTGGTTAGTGATACATATGGTTATTAACATGTTCTGTGTCATAGTATTGTAAACCGTGGAGTGGAGTGGTGAAAGATGGTTAGTATATTGTTGGTGGTTTGGTTGATGTTGATAGATTGATATGGTTGTTGGGTGATTGTTGGTGTCGGCTCGAGTCCGACTAGTAGTCAGTAATATAGAGGAAATGTTGCCCAAATCTTTGAAAAATACCCTGCTTTTAAAAATACAACATATACTATGGTATGTTATTGGCGTTTCGATTGATATTCCAATTAGTTAAATAAAATCAAGAATTGGTTAATTTTACCAGCTAATGGCTAGTTAGATAGAAGTTGGTTCCAATTAGGTTAAGTTAGATTCTGATGTGATTTTCAGATCTGAAAACAAAGAATGTTCAATGTTTCAAATGTGGTTATAAGGGTCATTATGCGTTGGAATGTAATCCAGAAAATTCAGGAGTTATTCGTTACCATTATAGGAAGGTTGGGCATATTGCAAGGAATTGTGAAACGGTTACTCAAGATACTACATTCCAAGGGCCAACATCCAACACAGTTTAACAAAACGATGAATAGGAATAAGTAACCCTATTAAAAATTGATTATTTAGGTGACTTATTTGAAGGAATGTGTTATTTCTCGGGGATTGACTTAAGATCCAGCCTGAGAACGTATCGAAGACTGCAGTTGAAACGAAATATGGGTATCACAATTTTTGGTAATGTTATTTGGATTAACAAATGTATCAGTTAGTGAACATGGTGTATAAGGAGTGCTTGAATAAGCATGATGGTATTTATTGATAACATCCTCAGCTATTCAAGGACCAAGGCTGTCCATGTGAAATGCCCAAGGATTTCCCTATGAAGATTAGAAGGAAAATAACTATATATTAAGTTTCAAGTATGAATTTTGGCTGAGAGTAACAAATGATTCTGATTATTCCATTAACGAACATTTAAGCAAGGCCGGTGTAGTAACAGATGCCCTGTATAGAAGGAAATGATTAAATGTGATTAAAATCGTGAAGGAGTTAATAAAGGAATAGGGAAAAAGTGGAAGGTGAAGTTCAAATATCTGAAGGTGAGAAGAACTGAAGATATGAGATTACTTTCCAATCTTAACTGATGGAGAGAAGCAAGAAGTATTCGAATGTTTGGAAACTAAATTGAAAATGAGCACAGCCTATCATTCGTAGACGAAGGGTCAAAGTGAAAGGATGATTCAGGCAATATAAGAGATGTTGAGAGTATATAGTTTGAATCTAAAAAGAAACTGTGGTAATCACCTACCATTGATTGAGTCCTCTATGTTAATAATTATCATGTTAGTAGGGAATGCTACCTTGCGAAGCCCTATGTGAGCATAAGTGTGAGTTCCCCTCTATTGAGAGAAAGTGGGAGTAGAAATGTTGTTAGATCCTGAGTAAAATTCAGCGCACCAAGGACGTAGTGGTGTTGATTCGAAAAAGAGTTGACGCAGCTTGGGATGGACAAAGAAAGGAGACGAATTTGCATCGAAAGAGTATGGATATAAAAGTAAGATCGTGGGGATTGATAAAATTTCACCTTGAAAGAAATTGGTTAGGTTTAGTTAGAAGGGGCGAGTTGAGCCCTAAATATATGTACCCATTGGAGGTGTAGAGGAAGATAGATGAAGTGCTCATGAGTTAGCATTGTCATTACAATTGCAGACATTTATAATATGTTCTGCATGTCATTGTTAAAGAGATATGTTCTTGATTCGAACCAAATCGTTGAGTAGGAGCCAATAGGCTCTTGTCCAAATTGTTCAGCGTGAAATGATCGACCCAGATCCTAGATCGTTATGAGCAAGTCTTTAGGAATGAGCCTAATTCATAGTAAGTGTGCTTTGAATAATTCCTCGAGTAGAAGAGCCTACTTAGGAGTTATAGTCAGATATGCTTGACAAATATCCTCATTTGTTTGGTTAAAAATCAGATTCTGAGGACAGAATCTTTTTAAGGGGGAAAGATTATAATGACTCGTATATTTTTATATTGTTTAAATGTATAATTATTAAATAATTACATAAATAAATTATGTGTATGGGTTCTATCATCTGGATATTATTTTTGTTAAGATTTTATTAATTATATGTGATCGTTGGTGTTCGTGTAGTAATTGTGTAATTCGTTGTGAAGCTGTGTTGTGTCACTTTTATATTTAAAGGTGATTTTATTGAGGAATTATTTCCATAAATACTTGGGTTATCCCTAAAATCATTTTTATGGGTTCATAATTTTATTAATTATTTTTAGGAGTTTTTAAAATTTAGAAATCAATATTTTATTGATTATTTAGCCATATATGATTTTCTGATTTCAATTATTTGTTAAATCCGTATTTAATTCCAAAATTCTTTAAAAATTATGAAATTCATATTTTATTTAGTTTGGAATATTCTGCGAATTTTAAAATTATTTTGGTAATTTTTGGGATTAAATTCACCCGCGCATTGTTTCGTTTAAGTGTCAAATGCGGGTCCGATTTATGTTTCAGAAATGATTTAAACATTATGAAAATTTTATTTTATTCACTTCTAGTTATTTTGGGATTTAAAAAAAATTCCCTTAAATTTTCGGATTAATTTACCTGCTGAATACTCGGTAATTCCTTAAATTGCGCTGTCAGAATTTAAAAATATCGCGATAAAATCAGGTAAAGGCTAATTTATCCCAATTCATTTTTTTTCTTTTATTTACCCTGTCCTTTCTCTCTCTCTTTCAACCGACTCTCCCCTATTCCTTCCAATCGAGTGTCTTCTTCCTCTTAATTTCTTCGATTTCATCTTTCCCGCTTCTTCTTTTTCCTTTCTGTGCCACCGTTCTATCTCCGGCATGTTCCACTTTTTCCGGTAAGCTCCGCGACTCTGTTCCTCCGGCCACCTATTGCCGCCGGTCTTCCGGTGAGGTAACAGTGGTGGGCCTGTGATATTATTTTGTGTGTGTGATTGCCGTGTATAGTATAGTCTCTGTGTATATCTTGTAATTATTCCCCTGTTTCTCTGTTATGCTGTTTGGTTTTGGCTGTTTTGTTGTTGTTTCTATTCCCTGTTCCGGTGAAACTCACCGCTGCCGCGCGTGTTGCGCGTGTTGGTAGCGAGACCCGTCCCTGGTTGTTGTCGTGACTGTTATTGCGTATTTGACTTACATTATTTCGATGAAATTATTTAATTTCTGAAATAAATCAGTTATGTGATTGGTGATTCGTGAAATAAAATATGTTATTGCGAGAATTATTGTAATTAATTGATGAAATTTACGAAGGATGCCCGGTAATTACAGGAACCCGTAAATTTTATCGTCGTCGGCGATGAGCCTCAGCGAGCCGACGGTGGACTATGATGAATATTTCTGAGTCCTACAATTTAAAATACAAAATACGATTAAAATTATAAAACACGAATTAAAATATAAAAATACGGATGATAACGATTAATAATTATATTTAATTGGTATTAGTAAATTTGCAGGATTGTCGTTGTTGACTGGAATCGGTAGTTGGGAATTGTATTGTGGTTGGTTTGAATTGGTTGCGATTGATTTGACGTCGGGACGTTCGACGGGTTAGCCAACAATCAAAGGAGGCGCTGCCCAATTTCCGGAAAATTAAATTACAGAAATACGAGGTTGTACCCAATGACTATTGGAACATCGATCGGTTATATGTACGTACCTTATACGAAATCTGATTATGTGTTGTAATGAAATACTTTACGAAAATCGATAACCCTAATTTCTTAAAAGGATAAATATACCTATTTTCTGAAAGTGAACACCGAACCGAGTTTCGAAGACGTGAAACCTAATTGGTACGTGTATTATAATATTGAATATGTTACGAGTCGGGTTTTGTTAACGTTTGTGTAGATTGTTAGCGAGGATATGTCAAGCATAATCGAAGGTCTAAGTTAGGGTGTTTCGACTTTGTAGGTACTAGTCGGAAGGCCCAAGAGTTGGCATTGGATAGTCTAGTGGACAATCGACGAGCTCAGTAAGGTTCCAATCGAAGGACCTGAGTGTTGAAGTCAAATCCAGGGTAATCTAGTGGTTAGACTTTAAAGCCTGAGCGTCTGAATCGGCTCAAGGTCAATCAATAATATTTGTAAATCTCTGCAAGGCAAGTGCCCCTGAATAAATCTTTTACGGTTCAGTATATATGAATAATTGTTGATTTAAATTACGTACTGGAACAGAACAGTTTTAAGTTACGTATCCCCTGTATTCAAATGGTTTTATTAACTTGTGTTTTGGGGGAAAAGTAACTTCTGAAAATGCCTATCTCTAAATTTTGAAATAAATGAAATTTTTTTCGAAGTGTGCTGTGATATAATTGTTTTGACAAGAGAAGGTAAGTGATTTGGAAAACTGGATAAAAATGATCAGATAATTGGATGAGTGTGCGCATGAGACCCGTAACGTCCTGGAGATAGTGTAAGAGGCGAAGTGGTTGCGCACCCTATTATAACCACCAGCCCAGCATGACAGGGACCTAGCTAGTCTCTGAGTTCCGGAACAAGTTTTCATGGGATATGTGGCGCCCTCCAAACCCGGTTCAGAAGTTTGGGGTCCACAACACATACACAATATATAAACCTATATAAGAAATAGTATTTTGAATGACCCTGCTTTACATAACCACGGATCACAATAGGTTAAAGTATGAAAACAAGCTACAACCTTAACCTTTATTACAACGTACCAAATCCCAACTAATTTAACTTACAACTGATAATAAAATTTATTTTTACAATCGTACTATCTCTCTATCGTATGAAGCTCCTTGCTAGCTCGATCCGTCTCAAACAGGAACCTTAGCCCGTACTTTGGACTGATGAACTTTACTATCATCCATATCCGCTTCAACTGTAAAATATATAAAAAGAATCGCAAGGGTGAGCTAACTAGCTCAGCAAGTCACAATTACAACAATTGAAGCTAATCAATGATCAAACAAGATGATTCAGAAGAATCAAGTTTATTGCTAAACAATCATTAGAATTGGATATTCATTTTAAGTTTTAAAAACCAAGGTTAGGCTGCTGATCAGTCACGCACTAACCCCGAGCAAGCACACAGCACTGCTCAAATTACTGGATCCAAGGCACACATTGGCCTAACTTGACCATTGGTATGGTCTGACCACGAATCTGGTCCACATATATAAAATTATCCAATCCTAAAGCAATTCAATATGATAACCAATATAATTCGATAAAACAAGATCATAATCAATGAAGGTTAAACACTTGAATAAAAACATTAGGAAATTCATGGATATCTCAAGGGTATATCAAGGTATGTATAGGAAACGGTTTTCAGTTTGTAAAATGATCAGCTATTAGATGAATACTGATTTTTCAAGGTATAGTTCTTTGATGTTATAAAGAATGGTTGAAGTATAAAATTTTCTGCGTTTACAACCAATTTTGTTCCAGTGTTTGCTGTTTGATAGTTATACATTTGGGGAGTAGTGTCATACTTGTGTGATTTGGTATCTGAAAATTAACAAAGGATGGTTTACGAAAAATTTAAGGCTTATGGCTTAAGAATCAAATGAGGTGATTCGGGTTCAAGGTTGTATGATTCAAAGTACTTATAGTATAAAACAGAGCTATTTTGAATACTTAACAATATTTCACGAGAGAATTTAGAAACATTTGCATTATATCTTGAAAAAAAGTTTAGAAGTACTTGCCTTACAAGGCTTTACAACTATTACTGATCGACTCTGAGCTGACTCTATCGCTCAAGCTTTATTGTCTATCCACTAGATCCCATTGGATTTGACTTTAATACTCAAGTTTTTCTGTTGAAACTCTACTGAGCTCGTCTTCTGACTACTAGGTCATCTCTAGTCCATCGTCCACTTCCAGGTTCCCGACTATAACCTACAGGGTTGAAATACCCTACGTTAGACGTGTAGGTATGCTTAACATATCCTCGATACTAATTTTACTCAACGATATTCAAACCCGACTCGTACTTATTTATATTATAATAACCCACGCAACAAGTAAGGTTCACAATCTTGAAAACCGGTTCGGTGTTCATTTTCGGAAAACACATATACTCTTAATTTTACGAAATCAGGGTTATCGATTTGGCAAAATATATCATCACATCATATAACCAAGTACGTATAAAAGACACACACATATATATATATGTACAGTCACTCGACGTCCCGATAATCATCGGATACATTCCCGTATTTACATAGTTCAGTTTTCCAGAAATCGGGCAGCGTTTCCTTCGTTTATCGGACTACCCGTCGAATACAATCGACGTCAATTCACCACAACAATTCATAATCACAACAACCAACATCCATAATTTCCCAAACACCAATTCAATAGTACTATTAATTATTATTTGCATTTTATATTTATTTATTAAATTAGGACTCAGAAATGATTCATCACTGTCCACCGTCGGCTCGTCAAAACTCATCGCCGACGGCGGTAAAATTCGCGGGTACCCGGATAATTCGGGTTTCTGACGCATACTCCACCGATTTATAATAATAGTTTTCTGCACACAAAAAAAAATCTTTTAATCTCACGAATATTACTCGAACATTTCTGCAGAAAAGAAATATTACTAAAATTAATAAATATTCCCAGATTACAACCGCAAACCAGAATACGGCCAAGAGGACCGAAATCAGGCAACACGACAAAGTAACAACAGCAACAGAGAAACCAAGAACCGAGACCATAATCCAGAAAAAGAACAGAACCCACACCGTATTCGTCCAACTGGTACACACACGTATGTATATGCGTGTATATATCAGCCAAACAAAATTCAGAGTAACCAGGGGATGAAACACGGAAGTAACGCCGTTAAACTCACCGGAGTTGGACATCGGCGGCAGAATAGAGAAAGCGGAGGAGGAAAACAGAGCAAAGAGAAGAACGAGGAGAGAGAGAGGAGACGGAAGAGATGAGAGGAGAGAAATAGGGGTGTGAGAGAATTCGTATTGCTTTTATTTTGTTTCTATTCATCTGAAACTAACACGTATCACAAGCAGCACACAACAACTGCCACGTGTCCAATTTGACTGTAAACCTTATCTCTTATCCGGGTTTTTACAAAAATAACGAATAAACAGGCGAGTATTATAAACCCAAAAATTACCCAACTAACTTTAAAATGTTGCAAATACCCCGAAGTTACTAAAAATATAAATTTTGAAATTTTTAAACAATTTCTAAAACACAACTTGTACTCGCTTTTTAATAATTAATGAAATAACGCGTGGGTGAAATTAATCCCGAAAATTACCAAAATAATTTTGAAATTCTCAGAATATTATAAACTTAGAAAAATATGAATTTTGTGATTTTTGAAAAATTATGGAATTAAATACAGATTTTACAATTAAATGTAATCAGAAAATCATACAGGATTAAATAATTGATAAAATATTGATTTTTAAATTTTGTAAAATCCCAAAAATAATTATTAAAATTATAAAATCATAAAACTAATTTTAGAGACAATTCAAATATTTAAAGATTTAAAACTGTAATAAAATCGCCTTTAAAAAAAATATAGAACAATATAACTCAATCTTTAACTACACATTCCAATCCTTTACACCAATAAATCACAGACAAATAGTATATATCAACATACTTCTGCCAAAACCATGACACATATTTTATTTAATTAATACTTCCACAATTACACATTTAAATAATTCAAAAATACACGAGTCGTTATATCCTTCCCCCCTTAAAAAGATTCTGTCCTCAGAATCTCGTCTAACTAAATAAGTGAGGATATTTGTCAAGCATATCTCACTCTAGTTTCCAGGTAGACTCTTTTACTCGAGGATTTTAAACGTACTTACTATGGATATACTCTCATTTCCAAGAACTCGCCTTTAACGATCAAGAATTTGGATCGATCACTATATGCAGAATAAACTTAGACAAGAGCCCATTGGCTCCTAACCAATCGCTTAATTCAAATCAAATACTTTTCGCTTTAACATTGACAGGCAACACATTATATGTACACACTGTTGTGACGATCATATCAACTTATGAACAACTTTACCTATATTTATCAATACCTCGAATGGTTCATTAATTTTAGGACTTAACCTGTCCCTTCTACTCAAACTTATCCAGTCTCTTTCATGATAAAACTTGTACTAACACTACTGGTCCTATTACTATACTCATATTCTCTCTCGATACAATTTCGCCTTCTTTCTTTGTCTCCTCCGAGCTGCTTTCATCAATATTTCTACGCTCTTGGTGTGCTGAATTAACTTAGAATTTGACAACTTTCTTTCTCCCACTTTATCTCAGTAAAAATGGGGACCTACACTTGCTTTCAAATAAGGCAGGGTAAAGTGGAATTCTAAAGCTGATATCGATGGTAAATGATCATCCCATTTTTTCTTGAAATTCAATCTCTCAACATACCTTATATTCCTGAATCGCTTCCTCGCTCTGACTCTTTGTTTAAGGATCATAGGCGGTGCTCGTTTTCAACTTGGTTTCCAAACATTTAAATTTTTTACTCTTTTCCATCAGTTAAGGCTAAAAAGTAATCTTATAGATTCACGTATTATCACCTTTAAGTATTTGGACTTCAGATTCCACTCTTTCTAATTCATTTATTAATTCCTCGGTGGTCTTAATTACATCCAATCTTTTCTGTCGGCATCAGGCATCTGTTATCATACGGCTTTGCTTAGGTAGTTGTTAATGGATTAATTCAGAATATTTTGTTAACCTTAGCCAAAATTTCATTCTTGAGGACTCAAGTATAGTTGCTTTCCTTCAGATCTTTGAAGAGAAATCCTTGGGCATTCCACACAGACTTTCTTATTCCTTGAATAGTTGAGGATGTTATCAATAAATACAGTTTGCTTATCTGAGTACTCCTTATATAACATGTTCATTAATTCCTTATAGACAACTGATACACTTGTTATCTCGCATAACATCACCGGAGCTTGCAATGCTCATAACTCACTTTAATCATAATCTCTGATATGTTCTCAGGTCGGATCTTAAGTTAATCCCCGAAATATAACACACTTCATGAATTAGGTCTCGTAGGTAATTAATTCTTTGTAGGGGTCACTTATTCTTATTCGTTGTTTTGTTAAACTCCCGATAATCAGTACATACTCTCATAATTTCATTCCTTTTCTCCCTTAACATCACGGGTACACTTCACGATTCGCCTCTTGTAAAGTCACTTCCTGGGTGTGCCTTATCCACTAGGCCTTCCGATACTTCGTCTTAATTCTTTGACATATCCATCACTTCTTAATCCATTTTGAAATTTCTTTCTTGTACTTAGTTATCACTATTTTTCTTTAAATTCTCGTATATCTTGGCATTTATTTGGTAAATAAAATTCTTTTATTGTGAATTCCTCGTGGGATCTCAGTTCTTAACCATTTTTACTTATAGCATCCAAGTGCTGGAAGAAAACCTGGGGATATCGTGATCATTCTCCTGGGCGCATAAATTTCCTTTTACTAACTACTAACATCGTGATCCATTGTCTTCTCTTGACATCTTATCTTTCCCTTCAGAACTTCAACTGAAAGGTCACACTATCCATCTTTCTTCCTTTTGGATTATGAACTTTAGCTTCCAATTCCAACTTCCAGAATCCTATAGTTAATTCTTCTGGTGTAGTCTCTATGTTCGTTCTCTCCTTTTTGCTTATCGCTTGCCACTAAATTTGTTTTTCCTCGTGAATACATACTTCAAACTCTTATGGTCTGTTTAGATCTTACACCTTCCTCCATACATTTAATGTTTCCCAATCTTTCAAAGCGAATATTATTATTATTACTGCTAATTCCGAATTATGAGTAGGGTACTTCTGCTCATAAGGTTTCGGTTGTCTGGATGCATATACAATAACTTTATTGTGTTGCATCAACACACATCCTATTCCCTTACGAGAAGTATCACTATAAACTACAAAAATTTCCTTGATACTTTCAAAGTGATAAGGCAGGTGTTATAACCATTCTGTCCTTTAACTTCGCAAAACTTTCTTCACACTTCTCCATTTCATATAAACGTCCCACTTTTCCTAGTAAGATTCGTCAAAGGTATCGCAATCTTCAAGAATCTTAAACAAATTTCCGATAATAACCTTCCAATAATAAAACTTCTTGCTTTTATTGGTGCTTTTGATCTTTCTTTATTCATAGTAACTTTAATCTCTGCTGGAACCCCTTTAGTCTCCTCCTCACTGACTATTTATGCTAAGAATTATACTTCCTACCATCAAAACTGTAACACCCCCAGATCCGGGGTCGAGGATCCGGGTCGTCACGGTCTTTCTTTCCACAATATCACTTCACTTAATTAATAATAATAACCTTATGCTGTGACCCCACACTAACACACACCACAACCCGTTATAGTCTCAGAGATGAAATTTAAATAAGTACAAGTCTTTGAATCCACAATTTAAAAGTTATTACAACCCAAAATGATTACTTGATAAATTTACAGTTAATTGCCATTATCTGCCACAAGTTATAATTATACATAATTGATTCTCAAAAGTAGATGGTCTGATCTACAATAGATCTACCTCTGTAGCTATAGCAGCTACAACATCAACGGGAAGACGCGGGACGCTTCCCACGCGCTTGCGCTGGGTCTGCTGGAGTCTGGCCATCTTTCCTAACTGTTGTTATGTGATGAAGAAATAAAGCAAGGGTGAGCAGCAAGCCCACCAAAATAATATGTATAATGATTTACAATATATGAGCCTACTCATAATACTCATGAAAGTCTTGGTCAAAAGAAATGAACCAAGTTTGATATCTTAATGCGATGAAGTCGCAAAATATTCAGTATATATACATATATACTTTTCAAAATATTGGAAGTCCTCTTCCATGCATAATATACACAAAGTCCCAGTGTATAACTGTATAAAAAAATATCGTTGCAAGGTGATCTCATATATCTAACCTTGTTTCAACGTTTTTCTGAAAATCTTTGTCATTCCTAAGACAATTATTAATTAGATATAAGTTTAAAAGATGAGGTTACCAAATACCCCAATATACTTATATCTTTCCCAATACTACTTGAACTACCACCTTTCAAGTTATAATTAGTTTCAAAAGTTCATCACATAGATGAGACTACAAGACAAGATTTGAATAGATTCAATCTTTGAAATATTATTGAATGAAATAAAGTTACGAGATACTTTATTTAGTCCCGATATATATATATATCCACATATATATATCTCTTAAACATTTCCTGGAACCTCTGTTATGTAAAGTATGAACAGAGTTTGAAACATCCAATGAATTTTGGAAAGGAAAAGAAAACCTTTGGCATAAACCAGATATCTTGCTGATCAGGCAAAGATACCCATAAGTAACCTTTTCTACTAGTAGATGGACGAATTCCCCACTGGTCATCACCCTGGCCGCATTAGGACCTATGCTGGACTGCCACTCAGCCACTTATGCATTTGATGGACTCCCACTGAGCCACTTACACTATCATGGACGCCCACTGAGCCCATGTTGCTTATGCCGACTCAATAGATGGACTTACTTCCCGAACGTTGGGTAAGTAATCAATTCATTTACCAAAACTGCAACCTTGTTGCGAATATAAAATACACCACAGAGCCGGATTCCCCAGGTTTTGAACGAGTATTTAAATCCCCTTTATAAGGAAGATCTTAAATATAAAAATGAGTTTTGGGATCCGCTCTAACTTTTAAAAATCATTTTGAAGACTCGAAAACACTTTAAAGAGTGTTTGGAGTAAAGCTGATTTAATGAAGTAAATCAGTCCCCAGAATATTTAGAAAATGACTGAATATTATTATTTAAATAATATTCCCATAAAGAATAATCTTTTATAAAAATAATTGAAGTAGAAGTTTTAAAACTTATACTTGAAACGAGTATTAAATAACCAAAGATATACTTATATGAAAGTATTATCTTTATTTGAATAATCGAAAATAAGTTTGATTATTAACACCTTATTCTTTAATAAAATAAAGAATATATTTCAGCAAATAATCGGAGTCATAGATCCTCAAATGAATATTCAAATAATATTCATTAAATAATATAAACTGAGTCATAAGCCTTCAAATGAATATTCAAATAATATTCAATAAATAATATAAAAGAGTCATAAGCCCTCGAACGAATATTCAAAATAATATTCAATAATAAAATAAAGTTAAAGTTATCGAATAAACCTTATTCGATTAATAGTTTTAAAAACTATATCCATATATATATATATAAATAAATAAATATATATATATATAATATACTCGGGAACATCGACTCCCGGTTTAGAAATATGTTCACCTTTTATCCCCTATACTAAGGGTATACGCAACTACTTGCTTATTTCTAGCATAGGTATTATGCAACTATAAGCATTGAAATCAACAGATAGATAACCAGATTACGAAACAGACATGCATATATACCATATTAGCATGCTCCAATATATCACAAAATTTGCTAATAACAATCATGCAATATCACAAGATAATGCATATACATATATTTACATCACAGCAACAGTATAACGGGTAGAAAACTTGCCTGAGCGACTGGGGATTACGAATGGCTCGGGACGAGTCTGGTAACCTATAAGCAACAAGTAAGTTGGAATTAAACCAAAGTCACTTGTAAATCTATACTTTAACTAACTTAGACTCTAACGCTCGTTTTGCGCTCACTGATTCGCTTAAGTCACTCGGGTACCCTCGGCTCCACCATTTTTAATAATTTAACCTTTACGAGTTTTAAAGCGATTCCTTCGCGAGTGTCTTACCAACTGCCTAACACACTTACCATAAATGTTTCATACATTAATTAACCCTTTTTGGTCTTTAACCTATGTTTCAAAGTAAGGCGAGGGAAAAAGTTTCGTTCGCGAAACGCCGTTACTTGAAACGGTCGTTTCTCCTAAACCGTGCATTGGAATCGAACGTACTACATATCAAAACGAAGCTCGTAACATGAGCTATCTAAACATGGCAGTGGTCATAATCTAGAAGGGGGTCCTCGGGTCCTAATGTTATGCACAAAACAGTCTAAAGAAAATCGGACGTTACGACGGCTATGTTTACGCGATTACCAATATTTATACCACTCCAATTCTTTACCAATTCACTACAAACCACCCAACCATCATCAATACATCAAACACAACTTATATCAAGGCAAAGTCAGTCCATAATCTCAAGGTGTTCCAACTTATTCAACCGCAAACATGATCTACTAACCATAACTTAAGATTCATTAACCATTAACCAAGATTCATATCCAAAATCACCACAAATCCAACCAAACTATCTAACATACATGGATCTTGCTATACATACATGGATATTTCTATATATACATTAATCCATCCATAAACTCATCAAAACTCAAAGTTCAAACTATAAGTTAAAGGTGAAAGTTGTTTATACCTCCTTGAAGCTTCCTAACACAACCCAAAAGCTTTGAATGCCTAAAAGAACCTTGATCCTTGCTTGTATAACCTTAATCTTTCATAAAAATTCAAGAAAACTAAAGTTACTTCTTGAAGGTTACTATTCACCATCTTCTTCCTTGATTTATTGGAAGAGATTGTGAAGGAATTAGGAGCTTAAACTTATAGCATATCCATATCTATGTACAAGGAAGCTTAGATAATTACCTTGTGATTTAACAATGCTTGGAACTTGATTTTTGAAATTCTTGCCCTTGAAAAAGATGAAAAGCCGAGAGCAAGATGATGAGAATGAAATGATTTTGTGTTTTTTGATTTGTTTGGCTTAGCTTGGTTGCTTTTTGTTTTGTTTTTGGTTAATTACCTTAATAACCTTATATTTGTGTGGTTATAAACCAACCACACCTCCTCCTTCCCTATGTCATGCTTACATCACATTGCTATGTCATCCTCCCTTCCTTGTCCTCTTCTCATTGGTTGGGTGACATCACTTCCTCTAATCCATTTGCTTAACTTCCTAATTGTTTGCCTAATGACCGCTGATCTGTTATACGGTTCGCTTAACTTTCGTTTTCGTTTATCGTTTGAGGGATCATACCCGGGATCTTATTACTTAGGTTCCCTTAACCTTTCTCAATATATTATATTCCTTTTATGATCCTCTCCTATAATCCTTTAATTTAAATCCTTTTTATCCTGTTACCTTATACTCAATTCTCTCCGTATCTAGTGGATTTCCGGGAAAAATCAAAGTGTTCGGATTTGGATTCTGACGATCTTTACATACACTTATATCCCATATAAAGTACTAATAAAATCTCAGAATATCCATATCATAACCCCTACATAGTGTGGCATGAAAAGTTTTCTCATTCAGCAAAAACACTATTCATAAGGGTTTCAAAAATTTTCCAAAAATTGGGGTTATTACAGTCTCCCCTCCTTAAAAGGATTCCGTCCCGGAATCAGATAGAAATGAATAGGGATACTTTCTTAGTATTGCACTTTCTAACTCTCAAGTCAATTTTCCCACATTGTGGTTCTACCATCAAACTCTGACTAGTTTGATAACCCTTCTCCTAAGCACTTGTCCCTTTTCGATCTATAACCCTTTCTGGTTGCTCCATATAGGTTACGTCGGGTTGCATATCTATGCGCTCATATGCCTCTATTTATCTGGCATCTGAATTACACTTCCTTAACATTGATACATGAAACACGTTACGACCTGCTACATGTTCGGGGTTAGGGCTAGCTCATATGCTAACTTCCCAAACGTCTTAATATATCCAAGGGTCCAACAAATTGTAGACTTAGCTTTCCTTTCTTTCCGAACCTCATCAATCCTTTCCAAGGGATACCTATATCATTACTAGGTCCCCTATTTCATACTCTTTATCCTTTCGTGTCAAATCAACATACTTATCATGTCCATCTTGGGCTACTACCAGCCGTCCTCTGATTAGATCTATCATATCCTTGGTCCTTTGGACTACTGCGGGTCCGAGCATCTTACGCTCTACAACTTCATCCTAACATAAGGGAGATCGACATTATCTTCCCTCAAGAATCTCATAAGGCGACATCTCGATAATGACATATGATTTATTGTCGTAAGATAACTCAATCCGAATTAAGTGATCATTCCAAATTCTTTCAAGTCTATTGCACAGACTCTCATTATAGCTTTTATCATTAGAACTTTTGCTTCTCAATACCCATTCTTTTCCAGTTCGTAATCGCTACTACCTTCCGTTCCTAATATTATACTGGTTATACTTTTGCTCGTTAGCGTTCTATAACCTTTTAATAACCACGTCAACCTTAGTATCACGAATGTGTTCCCATTCCGCATACTACCACCACTTTATTACTCCTTTTTCAGTTGTTTCTATTTTCCAAAATTTGATCAATCAAATAGAAGTAAAGGAATTTGTTGAGAGATCACTATGATCATGAACACTTGTTATATCGCATAGTTAGTACAGAAGGTGGCCAGCCTTTAGTACTTGACAAGCAATTAAACAATAGCTGGTATCCTACTCGGCTTCTATCACACAGATAGATAGTCATTCGGCAATACCTCCCCTTCTGGAAGGGTTGTTCTTCTCAGCTTACACGAAATGAAAAGAAGAGAAAAGAACGAACTGAAGAGAATTGTATATATGAAAAAAATATACTGCCACAAAATATCTGGCTTGGAACCTACCTCTGAACTATAGAGGTTTATCATAGAAGAACAAAACATATATGTATTTATATCAACATCAAGTATTATAGCATCGCATTTCACGTGCCTAAATATTTTCGCTATCCCGTCCATCATTCTATGGACCCATGCTCTTCCTCGAGCTTATACACAATTACCTTTGAAACTCCCTCGACATCGAAAATCAAATTTGGGATCTCATTCTATATATCACCGTTACTAGGATTCTATGCTCGCACCGCAACCTTCCTCGTATAATAATACGACTCTCTATTGATAAGAAAGAATAATTATTCACTAGGTAGATACTCTACTTAATTAGTCTATCAATGATAACTTATACACTACCACGACCCGATTAGTGGTACTCAATCTCAACACCCATTCCAATACAACTCTCACGGTTGTAATCAGCTCAATACTCGCAGAATCATTGCTGCCTTACTATGGTCCACCACTGACCTACTGTCGTCATTCATTTTCCATGAAGTCTTAATAGCTAACCATACGGAGTCCATACATGTCGTATCAAATCCTTCTAAGGAGGTAACATAATCACCATTCATGATTCATGGAGTACACTCCTGATCCTGACATACATACATGACATGAAGCATATAAAATTGCAGAAGAGTTTCAATCAAAGCACCGATAGCAGGTTAATACCATTCTTAATCATACGCCCTAAATAGAGGACTTAAGTCAAAGGTTCGTCTAGTCCTTTTTGAAACATGGTCCTGGCTTATCTTAAGATAGTACCTTCTAAGATAGATAGCCTGCTCATGGCGATTACACGAATTAAACCTTTACCAACTACTATTACGGTTGGGTATTGCACAGTCATCAGAAGGAATGTCAATCTTCCAAACCATAATACAACCTTCATAGCTTTAACCATCATCACTGTATTCCTTTGGCACAAGCGCCTATAATTATCCTCTTACCTTTAAAGTGTCGGCCACCTCTTTGGCCTTTCCTGATAGTAAAATTTCCTTACAGTCAATGTCATTTTAACCACCTCCAAATAAATTTTCTACCTTATTTCAATCACAGCTTATGTGAAAATACTTTTTTTTTAATATCTGATGAGTAAAAAAAAAAATTTCCATTTTTCCATAAGTTATCCCCTCAGTCTTTAGAGGTTAATCACTGTCATGACTGACTCTCAATCATAATTAGAACATCTTTTATCTTAAGTCCTAATTGCCCTGAACAATTTCGACCATTACTGGTTCGATCCATACTTTCTCGTGGTTTAACACGTGCCCCACTTGGCAACATTATAATTACGTCATATTTCCTTTATCAACATTTTTATTCTTGAGAATTTTGAATATTTCCTTTCTCCTTGTAAAACCTCTAAGGTTATCCTTCAATCGTTCCTCCTATATTCCCTATATACAGGGCATATCAAAATACCATTTACTGATACTAGAACCATTGTCTATATACTTCTGAAAAATTTCTCCACTGATCCTTAAAGGTTATTATTACCTTAATGCTTTCCAATTCATACTGTCAAAACTCATACTATCCCTATCAAGGGTGAAATGCCAACCTTTATGCATTCCCCTAGGATTCGTTTTAAGTTACCGATGTTCTATCCTTAATTCCACCTTTAAAAAGGTACAAGCATCCTTCCATGGATAAATAAAGTCATATATCCCTGATATGGGTATCTTATTCAATCATTCCCACCTCGATAGTAAATGCCTAATTTCACAATAACATCTGTATACAAAATGAGGTTAATCAAAATGGCCTCCAAAAGATAACAACGGTTATCCGCTTTTCTTGCCTAATCTGGTAACGATAACATGGATGTTCTGGAAGATATTGGTCGTGTTCAACGTGAACTTCTTCTTAATAATTCCTTATTTACTTTTGTTGTTTATCTCAACAGTCACCTCAATGTTGGGATATCTTTCATATCTGGCGTCTCCCTTTCTGGGTATCATGCCACCGGTCTTACACTTCACCTTCTTGAAGGTCACTTCCTTCATCCAATTTTCTTAATTTCTTACTTTCTTATCCCCTTAGTCTATCCGCGTCTCATTATTTATCCTTCGAATTATCTCAAGGTTTCCTCGAATCCTCCCAACTTACAGGGGATAAACTATATGTATCTCTTATGCCCTCAACCATCAATTTTAACTTATGGTGAATCACCCTCATCCTGACGAATGCATACTTTTCTATTTCTATTGCTACGAGTCGTTAGGGTTTCCTCGTACCCAACTCCCTTATCATACCTCAAACTCTATTGCCGTTATATTCCTTTCCACTTCAATTTCTTTTTTTTTCCTTCTCTTATCATTATTTCATGAACCAACACAACATAAGCATTGATTTCAAACATCCCGTCATTCTAGATTCGTGTCTTCAGAACGAATCTTGATAACTTTTACCACTTAGATTCATAATTCATCATACTCGTCTGCCTTTGTTCTGGCTCTAAAGCTTTTACACTATTCCATAACCTTGGGAATTACTTTCCCGAAAACAATCGGCTGAACTTTAATCAGTTTATTATAATCTCTTGCTCCGTGCCTTCCTTGGCCTTTCACCAGCGGGTGGTCTCTCTCTTGGGAGGGTAAGTGACAAAACAGTCTTTTGTGGTTCGTCAATCATTTAGAATCTCAAATGATTCATCTATTTCCTTTAGCCAGGCTCTTGCCTCGACTGGGTCAGCTTGTTCCTTGGAACTCTGAGAGCTTAGCGACTTAAAGGTCATGAAAGAATTTCCTACCGCATTGTTTCCTCAAGGTGGTGGTTAGGGATAATAGTCTAAGTTCTTTTTAGGCAGGTCCATGAATTTCCGTATAGGAGTACCGTCTCGGGTCTCCTTATCTCGCTCGACTTTTGTTTTCTCCGTCTAAATATTTCTTCCTACTCCCCATACTTGGGGTTATCTTATACGTTAAAATCCTCATTTTCCACTTCATTATGTTATGGGTTCCTTCTATCTTGATGGCGTCCTCCCTGACTATCACATTCAGGGTTTGCCCTTAATCTTATTCCTTGAACTATGACTTTCATCTAAGATCTCATCTTTAAGCTCTTGAACATTTGGAATCCAAATTCTATAGGAATACCTCATTATTCCCTTATCATCTTTCTCGGTATTAATCTCATATTTATTTGTTGGCTCTCTGCCTTCATTCATCACCTTTCTCTGGCACCGTATGCTCTTTTCCAATAATTCGGTCTCTATTGCAATCTCAAACAGCTTTTCGGTACCGGCTCCGGTTACCTTGACTACTATTTCCAAAATCTCTTATAAACTCTCCCAAAGACATTATCATCTTGAGTCTCTCCTTTTTACTAAGGGCATCAGCCACCACATTGGCTTTCCCCGAATGATAAAGAATCTCCCAATCATTATTCTTGATTAGCTCTAACTGCCTCCTCTGGTATATGTTGAGCTCTTTCTACGTGAAAATGTACTAGAGCACTTATGGCTTAGGTAATTCTCGCACTTCTCTCCATACAAGTAGTGCCTCCAATCTTTAGGGTAAAACTATTGCCACGAGCCTAAGCTCATGGGCGGGGATATCGAACTTCATATTACCTTAATTGTCTTGACATGTACGCGATTTCCTTACCGTGCTGCATAAGCACGCACCCTAAGCCCTTGTGCGAAGCGTCACTACACTTCATAAAATCTCATTTTCCATCCGGCAACGCCAACATAGGGAACGTCACTAACCTTTGCTTCGGTTCTTAAAAGTTGTTCTCGCATTTCTCTGTCCATTCGAACTTCTCAGTCTTACGAGTAAGCCGCGTTAAAGGGGGCTACTATCTTTACAAACTTGAACGAACCTCTGGTAGTGACCGGCCAATCCTACCTCTGGTAGTCGACCTAACCATGGTCATCAATTCATCAGTGGTCCTTTATCCATTCTTGTCAGGATCCTCCATGAGATCCTCCTCAGCAACTATCCCTTCTAGGACAACATCCTCAATATCAACATCATCCGGTCCTGCGTTAGGACGCTCTATCGGATCCACAATCCGATCTCCAATTAGTAATAAAACATCATCGCGCTGTTGCTCCTCAACCTCAGGGTTCGGAGTCCCGCTACCATATACGATAACGAACTACGCTCCTATCACGATATTTATAAGGGTTCCCATAAGGGTTTTAACTGTCAGTACTACGTTAGGTAGCCCGACTATGAACTTGGCAAGAGTTCTTATTATCTTAGTTAACTTATTATCTTAACGTCCCATCATCTCTGAGGTTTATAACGCTTAGCTCTGATACCATTTCTGTAACACCCCCAGATCCGGGGTCGAGGATCCGGGTCGTCACGGTCTTTCTTTCCACAATATCACTTCACTTAATTAATAATAATAACCTTATGCTGTGACCCCACACTAACACACACCACAACCCGTTATAGTCTCAGAGATGAAATTTAAATAAGTACAAGTCTTTGAATCCACAATTTAAAAGTTATTACAACCCAAAATGATTACTTGATAAATTTACAGTTAATTGCCATTATCTGCCACAAGTTATAATTATACATAATTGATTCTCAAAAGTAGATGGTCTGATCTACAATAGATCTACCTCTGCAGCTATAGCAGCTACAACATCAACGGGAAGACGCGGGACGCTTCCCACGCGCTTGCGCTGGGTCTGCTGGAGTCTGGCCATCTTTCCTAACTGTTGTTGTGTGATGAAGAAATAAAGCAAGGGTGAGCAGCAAGCCCACCAAAATAATATGTATAATGATTTACAATATATGAGCCTACTCATAATACTCATGAAAGTCTTGGTCAAAAGAAATGAACCAAGTTTGATATCTTAATGCGATGAAGTCGCAAAATATTCAGTATATATACATATATACTTTTCAAAATATTGGAAGTCCTCTTCCATGCATAATATACACAAAGTCCCAGTGTATAACTGTATAAAAAAATATCGTTGCAAGGTGATCTCATATATCTAACCTTGTTTCAACGTTTTTCTGAAAATCTTTGTCATTCCTAAGACAATTATTAATTAGATATAAGTTTAAAAGATGAGGTTACCAAATACCCCAATATACTTATATCTTTCCCAATACTACTTGAACTACCACCTTTCAAGTTATAATTAGTTTCAAAAGTTCATCACATAGATGAGACTACAAGACAAGATTTGAATAGATTCAATCTTTGAAATATTATTGAATGAAATAAAGTTACGAGATACTTTATTTAGTCCCGATATATATATATCCACATATATATATCTCTTAAACATTTCCTGGAACCTCTGTTATGTAAAGTATGAACAGAGTTTGAAACATCCAATGAATTTTGGAAAGGAAAAGAAAACCTTTGGCATAAACCAGATATCTTGCTGATCAGGCAAAGATACCCATAAGTAACCTTTTCTACTAGTAGATGGACGAATTCCCCACTGGTCATCACCCTGGCCGCATTAGGACCTATGCTGGACTGCCACTCAGCCACTTATGCATTTGATGGACTCCCACTGAGCCACTTACACTATCATGGACGCCCACTGAGCCCATGTTGCTTATGCCGACTCAATAGATGGACTTATTTCCCGAACGTTGGGTAAGTAATCAATTCATTTACCAAAACTGCAACCTTGTTGCGAATATAAAATACACCACAGAGCCGGATTCCCCAGGTTTTGAACGAGTATTTAAATCCCCTTTATAAGGAAGATCTTAAATATAAAAATGAGTTTTGGGATCCGCTCTAACTTTTAAAAATCATTTTGAAGACTCGAAAACACTTTAAAGAGTGTTTGGAGTAAAGCTGATTTAATGAAGTAAATCAGTCCCCAGAATATTTAGAAAATGACTGAATATTATTATTTAAATAATATTCCCATAAAGAATAATCTTTTATAAAAATAATTGAAGTAGAAGTTTTAAAACTTATACTTGAAACGAGTATTAAATAACCAAAGATATACTTATATGAAAGTATTATCTTTATTTGAATAATCGAAAATAAGTTTGATTATTAACACCTTATTCTTTAATAAAATAAAGAATATATTTCAGCAAATAATCGGAGTCATAGATCCTCAAATGAATATTCAAATAATATTCATTAAATAATATAAACTGAGTCATAAGCCTTCGAATGAATATTCAAATAATATTCAATAAATAATATAAAAGAGTCATAAGCCCTCGAACGAATATTCAAAATAATATTCAATAATAAAATAAAGTTAAAGTTATCGAATAAACCTTATTCGATTAATAGTTTTAAAAAATATATCCATATATATATATATAAATAAATAAATATATATATATATATATATACATAATATACTCGGGAACATCGACTCCCGGTTTAGAAATATGTTCACCTTTTATCCCCTATACTAAGGGTATACGCAACTACTTGCTTATTTCTAGCATAGGTATTATGCAACTATAAGCATTGAAATCAACAGATAGATAACCAGATTACGAAACAGACATGCATATATACCATATTAGCATGCTCCAATATATCACAAAATTTGCTAATAACAATCATGCAATATCACAAGATAATGCATATACATATATTTACATCACAGCAACAGTATAACGGGTAGAAAACTTGCCTGAGCGACTGGGGATTACGAATGGCTCGGGACGAGTCTGGTAACCTATAAGCAACAAGTAAGTTGGAATTAAACCAAAGTCACTTGTAAATCTATACTTTAACTAACTTAGACTCTAACGCTCGTTTTGCGCTCACTGATTCGCTTAAGTCACTCGGGTACCCTCGGCTCCACCATTTTTAATAATTTAACCTTTACGAGTTTTAAAGCGATTCCTTCGCGAGTGTCTTACCAACTGCCTAACACACTTACCATAAATGTTTCATACATTAATTAACCCTTTTTGGTCTTTAACCAATGTTTCAAAGTAAGGCGAGGGAAAAAGTTTCGTTCGCGAAACGCCGTTACTTGAAACGGTCGTTTCTCCTAAACCGTGCATTGGAATCGAACGTACTACATATCAAAACGAAGCTCGTAACATGAGCTATCTAAAAATGGCAGTGGTCATAATCTAGAAGGGGGTCCTCGGGTCCTAATGTTATGCACAAAACAGTCTAAAGAAAATCGGACGTTACGACGGCTATGTTTACGCGATTACCAATATTTATACCACTCCAATTCTTTACCAATTCACTACAAACCACCCAACCATCATCAATACATCAAACACAACTTATATCAAGGCAAAGTCAGTCCATAATCTCAAGGTGTTCCAACTTATTCAACCGCAAACATGATCTACTAACCATAACTTAAGATTCATGAACCATTAACCAAGATTCATATCCAAAATCACCACAAATCCAACCAAACTATCTAACATACATGGATCTTGCTATACATACATGGATATTTCTATATATACATTAATCCATCCATAAACTCATCAAAACTCAAAGTTCAAACTATAAGTTAAAGGTGAAAGTTGTTTATACCTCCTTGAAGCTTCCTAACACAACCCAAAAGCTTTGAATGCCTAAAAGAACCTTGATCCTTGCTTGTATAACCTTAATCTTTCATAAAAATTCAAGAAAACTAAAGTTACTTCTTGAAGGTTACTATTCACCATCTTCTTCCTTGATTTATTGGAAGAGATTGTGAAGGAATTAGGAGCTTAAACTTATAGCATATCCATATCTATGTACAAGGAAGCTTAGATAATTACCTTGTGATTTAACAATGCTTGGAACTTGATTTTTGAAATTCTTGCCCTTGAAAAAGATGAAAAGCCGAGAGCAAGATGATGAGAATGAAATGATTTTGTGTTTTTTGATTTGTTTGGCTTAGCTTGGTTGCTTTTTGTTTTGTTTTTGGTTAATTACCTTAATAACCTTATATTTGTGTGGTTATAAACCAACCACACCTCCTCCTTCCCTATGTCATGCTTACATCACATTGCTATGTCATCCTCCCTTCCTTGTCCTCTTCTCATTGGTTGGGTGACATCACTTCCTCTAATCCATTTGCTTAACTTCCTAATTGTTTGCCTAATGACCGCTGATCTGTTATACGGTTCGCTTAACTTTCGTTTTCGTTTATCGTTTGAGGGATCATACCCGGGATCTTATTACTTAGGTTCCCTTAACCTTTCTCAATATATTATATTCCTTTTATGATCCTCTCCTATAATCCTTTAATTTAAATCCTTTTTATCCTGTTACCTTATACTCAATTCTCTCCGTATCTAGTGGATTTCCGGGAAAAATCAAAGTGTTCGGATTTGGATTCTGACGATCTTTACATACACTTATATCCCATATAAAGTACTAATAAAATCTCAGAATATCCATATCATAACCCCTACATAGTGTGGCATGAAAAGTTTTCTCATTCAGCAAAAACACTATTCATAAGGGTTTCAAAAATTTTCCAAAAATTGGGGTTATTACAAAAACTTTCACCTTGTAAACTTTTTATACAACTTCTTTATTCTTTGACTTCCCAGCTAACATTAAATACTTTGCATGGTCCTCCTTTGACTTTAAGGAACATAAATACAACTTATTCGGATCTTCCTTCAAGATTCTGTTCATCAAGTGTAAATATTACCGGTATATCGATTAATCCAAGTGAACTTACTAGAATTTTATAACAACAGTACTTAGTTCTGAAAATTATCCTTGATATGTTCATTGGTTCCATCTTCGATTGGTAATACTCAAATTTTAAATCAATCTTAGAAAATACTTTGCTTCTTTCATCTGATCAAACAAATTATTAGTTCAAGATAACAGATACTTACTCATGATAGTAAACTTGTCTAGCTTTCGCTAGTCGACCCATAATCTCATACTTCCATCTTTCTTATTAACAATTAGTATCGGTGTACCTTATAGGATACACTGAGTCTAATCGCTTCTTCTTCTAATATCTCTTGCATCTGCTTTGCTAACTTCCTCATTTTAACTGGTGCCATCTTGTGTAAGGCCTTAGTCACTGGCTTTGTCTCAGGTGCTAAGTCAATCGCGAGCTTCATTTCTCTATCGGGAGGAAATATTGATAACTCATCTGGAAACATAACTTGAAACTCCTTAATTGCTATAAAATCTTTAAATTTTGTTTGCTTCTGACTTTTATTTATCTCATAATCACCATAGTGCTCACATCTTGATCACCATAATCATCGTTAAAAAATTCTTAACCCTCCTTTTTCTTTTATGCCTCATCATATTCTTATTTAACGTCTTCAGGACTATCTCTTTATCACGACAGTTCGTCTGGGCATCATGCTTCCATAGTTAATCCATTCCTTAGAATACTGTCAAGTCCTCTTATCTCAAATGATATCAATTTTTCATAACTTTTTGCCAGAAATCTCAATTCCATCATTGGTATTCACTTAAGTAACAATTACACGTTCTTGACTTGCTAGTCCTTTAATCATAATCTTATCAATTCAACAGGGTAATTCATTTCATCAACAAAACCTTGAGAGATAAACAATTAAGTTTCTCTCACATCTTTTTAATACTTTTACGCATAAGGTATTCACCATAATCATCCATGTTATCACGTCCGTATTCTGAATAACATATTTCACAGGAAAATCCCATATTTTCGTTCTCGAAGACGCATTCCTTATTGGAGTATATTCCCTTGATCCTTAGTGCATCCCTGACTGGGTTAGTGATTTACAATTCTCGTCATATGCCCTTGTTTGCTTTCCATGCGTGAGAGGTAGATGGGACTTTTCCCGTTTGGTCCATAATACGTTGATTTCTGATTGAAAAACTCTTGTAAAGAATGATAGTATAACGAAACAACTAGAAAGATTCACAATTCAACAAAAATTAGATTTGAAAAGAAAGAAGAAACAAGGATTTGAATATGAATGAGACAACCACATTCGTACTTAAGATGGCCAGTCTTTCATACCATATGGCAAATAGCATATGATTAGGTGGCGTCCCACCCGACTCTTCGTCATTCTGACAAAGTGTCTCACCATAACACTGTTTGTCCCAATCAGAAAGCAAAACTTGAGGGAAACAATTAAATTTGAAAGGAATGCAATATCCTCCTTTTTGATATCATCATAAGGAGTTTATTAAGAAAAAAAGTTCATACATTTTAAGGAATAAAAAAAGGAATATACGATGTAATATTGAGGACAGGACTGATACCATTGGTCACCATCCACATTTCACTTGTATTCATCTTTCGAGCTTGTTCGATCATATCCCAATTGTGTCATATAACAACTTTAGAAGGTACGCTAAAATGCCTTCTCGAATTAAGCATTATGATAGATTCTTACTTGTTAAGTCTTGCGTCTTTAATATCGCACCTACACGTATAATACTTTAACAATTCGATCATACTGGCGTTCCTACCAGATAACTTCGAGTTTCCTCTTTTTAATTTAGAATAACCATGAATCATTCAACATAACGATCCTCTTGTTAATAATATTCTTCTTTTAGAAAAGTCTGGAAATCTTCTCAATCTCCTTCAGTCATACTCAGGCTTCTGTTAGATCAATGAATTCTTTGAACTTGGATAATCCTGTAATTGGATGAGTAATTGCTCTGTACGCTGATTCTGTTCTTAATCTTATCAAACAATACTTGCACCTTACTGTTAGAAAAAATCAACTTCTTCATAATCGCAGGTTACTTCGTTTTCGGAATTAGCAATACTAAGTCTGAAACAACATTTTTCTTTCCAGGTAATCCGGGTCTTCTAACAAACAAGAAACTCAAGTAGTAACTTGACAACCGATGTTTAAAAATAATTTTATTCAAAAAGGCTTTTAGAAATTTTGTAAGGAGAAAAATCTTTTTCGAAAACTTATTTAAGAATTTTGAAAATCACAATTCTGGTTGTCCTTACTGTATGAGTTGGTTGTTGTCCCTCCGACCCTTAACAAGGTACCCAATTAAAGAAACAACCACATAGAGGTCCGTTCACTTCAATCTACCTTTTCTCCTTTATCTTGTCCATTTTCCTTCCTTAATCAACGTAAACTTCAATTGTCATTGCATGTTATCTTATTCGTAGTTTCACATCAAGGCTTCCATACTGGTAATACTTCTGTTATCAACTTTGCAATCGTTAAGTGGAACAGACTATCCAATAGTCAACAAGTCTATTTCATAGAACAAAGTTCGCTCGTATCACATCACATCATTACTTTCCATATCGCATTTATCATAGTACCATCATTTAATTCCACAAAAATTCCAGATTTATACTTTTCTCTCTAGCTTTTCAAAATTCATCTAATCCATCCCACAACTAATCACGGGTGGCCTAGTCACTAAAGGCTTCTTTTAATCTGGTAGCAGCTATCCTCCGAAATACTTAAATCTTCTTTCTAAATTTCTTCTCACCTTTATTTATATCTCAGGTGCTCACCATTTACTGCAGCTCTCGAATCCATCCTAGTAGGTACTAATGCTTCACATGACAAGTTTTAAACTAGGGTATAGAACAGGATGTAGGGTAAACTGATGAGATACACTTACAGCCGAATGTCTAGTAAAACAAGAATAATCAGATGGAGGTTCTTAAATAGGTAGTCTTCTATCAAGAGGTGGTAGAATAGCGTAGAATAACTTGAAAAGGTGCAACTGTCATAACAGAAGGTAGTACCATTAATACTGACTAAGGAACAAGGTGTAAATCAAATCTGAGAGAAGATAACGATCCTCGAACTGGAAAGCTCCAAACGATCAAATGATACAGGGAAATCAGGATCTGCCATTGCCGTTGTCTGGAAATCACGTCGCAATCTAAGAATCCCAAATCGCAATACGAACCGCGCCGGAGACCTACTATAAAATCGCACTCAACCTCACAACGTCTTATCTTTCTATTTCCTATTCATAATCCTAACCCTCTACCCAATCCCGACAATCTAGGCTTGTTTCAGTGACTTATAACCTGTAGCTCTGATACCAACCTGTGGCGCCCTCCAAACCCGGGTCAGAAGTTTGGGGTCCACAACACATACACAATATATAAACATGTATAAGAAATACTATTTTCAATGACCCTGCTTTACATAACCACGGATCACAACAGGTTAAAGTATGAAAACAAGCCACAACCTTAACTTTTATTACAACGTACCAAATCCCAACTAATTTAACTTACAACTGATAATAAAATTTATTTTTACAATCGTACTATCTCTCTACCGTATGAAGCTCCTTGCTAGCTCAATCCGTCTCAAACTAGAACCTTAGCCCGTACTTTGGACTGATGAACTTTACTATCATCCATATCCGTTTCAACTGTAAAATATATAAAAAGAATCGTAAGGGTGAGCTAACTAGCTCAGCAAGTCACAATTACAACACTTGTAGCTAATCAATGATCAAACGAGATGATTCAGAAGAATCAAGTTTATTGCTAAAGAATCATTAGAATTGGATATTCATTTTCAGTTTTAAAAGCCAAGGTTAGGCTGCTGATCAGTCACGCACTAACCCCCAGCAAGCACACAACACTGCTCTAATTACTGGATCCAAGGCACACATTGGCCTAACTTGACCATTGGTATGGTCTGACCACGAATCTGGTCCATATATATAAAACTATCCAATCCTAAAGCAGTTCAATACTGATAAACAATATAATTCGATAAAACAAGATCATAATCAATGATGGTTAAACACTTGAATAAAAACGTAAGGAAATTCATGGATATCTCAAGGGTATATCAAGGTATGTATAGGAAACGGTTTTCAGTATGTAAAATGATGAGCTATTAGACGAATACTGATTTTTCAAGGTATAGTTCTTTGATGTTATAACGAATGGTTGGAGTATAAAATTTTCTGTATTTTCAACCAATTTTATTCCAGTGTTTGGTGTTTGATAGTTATACATTTGGGGAGTAGTGTCATACTTGTGTGATTTGGTATCTGAAAATTAACAAAGGATGGTTTACGAAAAATTTAAGGCTTATGGCTCAAGAATCAAATGAGGTGATTCGGGTTCAAGGTTGTATGATTCAAAGTACTTACAGTATAAAACATAGCTATTTTGAATACTTAACAATATTTCACGAGAGAATTTAGAAACATTTGCATTATATCTTGAAAAAAAGTTTAGAAGTACTTGCCTTACAAGGCTTTACAACTATTACTGATCGACTCTGAGCCGACTATATCGCTCAAGCTTTATTGTCTATCCACTAGATCCCATTGGATTTGACTTTAATACTCAAGTTTTTCTGTTGAAACTCTACTGAGCTCGTCGACTGACTACTAGGTCATCTCTAATCCATCGTCCACTTCCAGTTACCCGACTATAACCTACAGGGTTGAAATACCCTACGTTAGATGTCTAGGTATGCTTGACATATCCTCGATACCAATTTTACTCAACGATATTCAAACCCGACTCGTAATTATTTATATTATAATAACACACGCAACAAGTAGGTTTCACAATCTCGAAAATCGGTTCGGTGTTCATTTTCGGAAAATACATATACTCTTTATTTTACGAAATCAGGGTTATCGATTTGGCAAAATATTTCATCACATCATATAACCAAGTTCGTATAAAACACACACACACATATATATATATATATATATATATATGTATAGTCACTCGACGTCCCGACAATCATCGGATACATTCCCGTATTTACATAGTTCAGTTTTCCAGAAATCGGGCAGCGTTACCTTCGTTTATCGGACTACCCGTCGAATACAATCGACGTCAATTCACCACAACAATTCATAATCACAACAACCAACATCCATAATTTCCCAAACACCAATTCAATAGTACTGTTAATTATTATTTGCATTTTACATTTATTAATTAAATTAAGACTCAGAAATGATTCATCACTGTCCACCGCCGGCTCGTCGAGACTCATCGCCGACGGCGGTAAAATTCGCGGGTACCCGGATAATTCGGGTTTCCGACGCGAACTCCACCGATTTATAATAATAGTTTTCCGCACACAAAAAAAAATCTTTTAATCTCACAAATATTCCTCGAACATTTCTGCAGAAAAGAAATATTACTAAAATTAATAAATATTCCCAGATTACAACCGCAAAACAGAATACGGCCAAGAGGACCGAAATCAGGCAACACGGCAAAGTAACAACGGCAACAGAGAAACCAAGAACCGAGACCATAATCCAGAAAAAGAACAGAACCCACACCGTAATCGTCCAACTGGTACACACACGTATGTATATTCGTGTATATATCAGCCAAACAAAATTCAGAGTAACCATGGGATGAAACACGGAAGCAATGCCGTTAAACTCACCGGAGTTGGACATCGACGGCAAAATAGAGAAAGCGGAGGAGGAAAACAGAGCAAAGAGAAGAACGAGGGAGAGAGATGAGACGGAAGAGATGAGAGGAGAGAAATAGGGGTGTGAGAGAATTCACATTGCTTTTATTTTGTTTCTATTCATCTGAAACTAACACGTATCACAAGCAGCACACAACAACTGCCACGTGTCCAATTTGACTGTAAACTTATCTCTTATCCAGGTTTTTACAAAAATAACGAATAAAAAGGCGAGTAATATAAACCCGAAAATTACCCAACTAAATTTAAAATGTTGCAAATACCCCGAAGTTACTAAAAATATAAATTTTGAAATTTTTAAACAATTTCTAAAAAACAACTTGTACTCGCTTTTTAATAATTAACGAAATAACTCGTGGGTGAAATTAATCCCGAAAATTACCAAAATAATTTTAAAATTCTCAGAATATTATAAACTTAGAAAAATATGAATTTTGTGATTTTTGAAAAATTATGGAATTAAATACGGATTTTACAATTAAATGTAATCAAAAAATCATACAGGGTTAAATAATTGATAAAATATTGATTTTTAAATTTTGTAAAATCCCAAAAATAATTATTGAAATTATAAAATCATAAAACTAATTTTAGAGACAATTCAAATATTTACAGATTTAAAACTGTAATAAAATCGCCTTTAAAAATAATATAGAACAATATAACTCAATCTTTAACTACACATTCCAATTCTTTACACCAATAAATCACAGACAAATAGTATATATCAACATACTTCTGCCAAAACAATGACACATATTTTATTTAATTAATACTTCCATAATTACATATTTAAATAATTCAAAAATACACGAGTCGTTATAGGATAGGCAAGATAAAGTTATCCTATGGAGATAGCCTACTCAGCTGTCTCACCAGGGATCATCCAATACTTTTATATCTGAGAAAGTGATTTTGAAGTTCCCGGAGAGGAACAAGTTTTATAGGTCCTATAATGGGACAAGTTTTATGGTTCCCGTAACGGAACAAATGATTTTGGGTCCCCGTAACGGGACAAATAGTTTTATGGGTCCTGCGATGGGACGGAAGATTTGAAAATAAAAGAAGCATGTTAAAATTTTAATTTTGGTATTTATGCACAGCACAAAACTATTGATTTGGTTTTACAGAGCATGCTAGTTTTGATATCCAGTTACATCCAGTTACACATGTTTTACTTGTTTTCTAGCAAGTTATGAATTCTGTTCCTATAACTGTTTATCATAAACTATTTTTGATTATTATTCATATAGTGGTACTGCTGAGCAATTGATTGCTCACCCTTGTAAAATATTTTATATATGTATTGCAGATATCTAGGAGATTCTTCAGTGGTAGTCGGGGCAGAGTTCCAGTTCCTTTTGTGTCAGGCTCCTCTGAGGTAGTGTGTTGGACCCAAGCGGGTCTGTTGAGTTGCTGAATAAAGATAGTATTGTTTGGATTGTCTTTAGTAAGTTGGTTTTGTGATGGTTGTAACCTAAGTCATACTTAAACCTGGAAAAGATCTTGAAAAAAAAGGGGTTGTGTTTATATAATAATGTTGAGTTGTATTATGTTATGTTGTTAATATTGTTTTCGTTGACGTCAACTCCTGACCCCGGGGTTGAGGCCGTCACAGTAGGGCCCACATTAGGGACCACATCCTGTGACAAGTCAGTAGTGGGGAACCCCTGTGTGGGACCCACATGAGACACGTCAGCATAATTTTAATTTTTTTTAATAAAAAATTATATATTTTAATTTATAAATGAAACGGCAACACTTTATGAGACTCATGCTAACATAATTAAAATATGTTGTAATATGGTAGAGTATCATTATGATACAGCAACATTATCTATGGCAACATCACATTATTATATTGTATAAGACCGTTTATGGCCTAACAATCAACAAATTTAGCGTGCTTGTTTATCGGTATCTAAAAATATACCTAATAGGTGTCTACGTTGGAGTTGTATTTTTTTATATATTATCTATATTTTTGAAATTTTAGATGTCACGGTTTTATTGCTAACAGGTGCATTCCTTGGAGATGCTGTTAGTAACATTATTATTAGTACTACCCGGAATATTACACAATATATCAAAGTCAGAAGGACATATTTGACGAATAGATGTATAACAAATCAAAGAAAGTGAGCCAACGCTTTTTAAATTCTATATATAAGGAGTAAAATTTGTACAGCACCAAACACACAAAAATGGAAAATATCCAATAGTAATAGCCATTTTTGGGCCAATAATACGTTTGTAATTTTATGGCTTTCCAAGGTCTATTTTCAACCTTCGTAGTTACGGCACTTCCCCGCAGTTGTCCTCCTCCAGCAATAAATAAGTTCAAACTCTATAGTAAACCAGTTCAATGCGTGACTAACCCCACAACAACAATTAACAACGATCAAGTCACTTTAAGAAGAAGTGCCAACTATGCACCATGTTTCTGGGATTACAATTTCATCAAGTCACTCACCAGTGATTATACTGTACGTACCAATAATGCTTCCTAATTAGTATGCGGTTAATGGAATCTATATTGATAAGTTAGTTCGTACAATTCTAGCAATGTATGTTTCGGAGATTGATATTTTTATACAATATTATATGTTATCTGTGCAGGAAGAGAAATACGCGAGGCAGATAGATGAGTTGGAGGACGATGTGAAACGTCTCATTCAAGCAGAAACGGATGTCCCCTTAGTTAAGCTTGAGTTGCTTGACACAGTTGATAGGCTAGGGTTGAAGTATAAATTTCAGGAAGATGTGAAGAAAGCACTTGATTTTATCTATAATAATAGCAGTGATGCATGGCTAAATGATGACCTTTATTCCACAGCTCTGCGATTTAGGATTCTTCGCAAACATGGATATACAGTGCCCCAAGGTTTGTAATGCGAGCTTAATTTATTTACTTTTTATACAACTCAATATGAAATCATACTGAAGTATCAGTTCATTAGTAACTCTATTACTAAAATTTAGACAAGATTCAATTCATCTATATCTTACATCAATCTCGTATCCCTGTTTTAGCAGATGTGTTCAGGAGGTTCAAAGATGACAAGGGTAAGTTCAAGGAAAATCTTGGCGAGGATGTGAAAGGATTGCTTAGCTTGTATGAAGCATCTTTCTTTGGTTTCAAAGGCGAAGACACGATCGATGAAGCAAAGGCCTTTTCAACAACACACCTAAAAAATGCTCTGAAAGGTAAAATATCTCCCGACATGGTGAGAAAACTGAAAAATGCCTTAGATATGCCTTTGCACTGGAAATTACCAAGGGTGGAGGCTAGATCGTACATCGATACTTATGAGAACGAACAAAACATGAATCCTAGTTTGCTTAATTTGGCCAAGTTGGACTACAACATCCTGCAATCAATTTACCAGAAAGAAGTGAGCAAACTAGCAAGGTTGGTTCATACTTGATTTTCGAATTCTACGTACAGTTGGTTAATGAAAGTTTGAATCGTTTGCTCTATTCTCTGACATACCATACTGCCATACAAGTTAGTTTATAATTATACATATATTCGTTTTAAACATTTTTTGCAGTTGGTGGGTGAAGACTGGTTTAGACAAAATGAGCTTTGCAAGAGACAGGTTATTAGAACATTATTTCTGGTGCAATGGAATGGTTTCTGGACCAGAATACAGTGCTTATAGAGACATGGGAACAAAAATACTCAGTTTGATGACAACCATTGACGACGTGTATGATGTATATGGGTCTTTGGAAGAGCTTGAGCTCTTTACAGATTATGTTGAAAGGTTTATATATTTATTAATTTCTGTTATATTCTCCCCCCTGCACTACTAATTTAATTGATTAACCCAGACAACTTTAATTTCCAGATGGGATATTACAGAAATCGACAAGCTACCAATGAACATACGGACAGTCCTTCTTGCAATGTTCAACACCACAAATGAAATAGGATATTGGACAATGAGGGAACGAGATTTTAACATCATTCCTTATTTACGTAAAGAAGTAAGAGATGTATCACGTGTCACACAAAACTTTGTACTTGCATACTTTACATGGACTTTATCTGTATCTTACCTTGTGTAAAAATTACATTAACTTGCTGCCTAAAACTTATTACATACTTATATATATTATAAACTGCAAACTGTTGCAGTGGGCAAAACTCCTTAAAGCTTTTCTCAAAGAAGCAAAATGGTATCACTCCAGATACCAACCTACGTTGGAGGAATATCTTGAAAATGGTGCAGTATCAGTTGCCGCTCCACTGGTGTTGTTCTGCGCTTACTTCTTAACTGCAGACAAGATAACTGTGGATGCTCTAGAATATATAGACAAGTTTCCAAGTATCATGTGGTGTCCCTCCTTGATTCTCCGACTAACAAACGATTTAGGAACATATTCAGTACGTGACAAAATCGTATTTTTGTAATTAACAACATACGTGTGTACTTTTAGCTAGTTACATTTACTAATTTACACGTATTTCAGGATGAGTTGGCACGAGGAGATACTCTAAAGGTAGTCCAGTGTTACATGAACGATACTGGAGCCAGTGAAGAAGTTTCAAAAATTTACGTTGAAGGATTAGTTCATGAGACATGGAAGACTCTAAATACAGAGTTGCTTGGAAGTTTTCCTTTTGGTGAACCATTTCTCTCTGCCAATCCAAATCTCGCAAGAACAACTCAGACCGTTTATCAGCACGGAGATGGACTCGGCCTTCCTGAAAATGGGACTATGGACTACTTAAAATCTTTATTGCTGGAACCCATTAATCTTTAGCCAGTTTGTTTGTTCGTCACTACTGGTACAGAGTACCTGTGTATCATGTCATCATTTCCCAAAAACATTTTAAAAATATTTTGATTTACATGGGCTTCAACTGTTTTAGATGTTGCAATCTCAAATAAAGATCATCTGTAAACATTGTTTTATCAATGATCAAGTAACGTAAGTTACGTTTTTCACTTTCTTTATACATTGTTTAATTATCATCACTAATTCAATGGTGTAACCTGTTAGGAGTTGTCCCACATCGTTTGTGGGAGGGGCAATTTGCTAGAATATAAGCAGTCAGATAACTCCAATTAGTATGAGGCCTTTTGGGAGGTGCCCAAAAACAAATCTGTGCGGGCTCGGCCCAAAGCAGACAATATCATACTAATATTGAGTTAAGGCGTGCTCAGCAAGCCTAACAAGTGGTATCAGAGCTTCAGGTTATAACTGTCCATAACAATCTCACGTGGGCTCCAGAATGGACCTAGGAAGAGGCAGATGTGCTTGCCCCAGAATGGGCTCAAGGAAAAGGCAGGTGGACCTTCCAGTATGGGCCTAGGGGGAGCAGATAGCCAGATGGACTTCCAGTATGGGTCGAGGGGGAGCCAGATCACACAATCAGGAGGCAGAATCGACAGGTGTCGGTTGTTAGATATATTTGATAATGTCATGGCTAATATGATTTATGTTTAGTTTTCAGATCTTACTTAAACAGGATAAATCAGTACTTACTGGAAGTCAGGACTTAAAGATATCAGTACTTATATTATCAGGAGATAATCATCAGAAGATGAATATCAGAACTTAAATACTGAAGGACGTTCAGATAAGGACAGCAGCTGATTAAAGGAAAGAAGATCGAGATAAACATAAGAAGAGATATGCATGAAGAAGGAATTCTATGAAGAATAGAATACTTGGAAGAAAAGATATCTGATTGATATATTTTAGGAAGCAGAATTATGTTCCATATCAATTAGCGATTATCTTGTAACTAGTGTAGTATATAAACACAGACATAGGGTTTACACTATAAGTGTTATCATATTCGAGAAGATTATTCATTGTAACCCTAGCAGCTCTCGTGATATTTGTTCATCACTGAGAGGTAACAGTTCCATACTGTAACAGAGTTTATTGTTTCAATAAAGTTTGTTTTCTGTTACTTGAGTTATTAAAGTTCGATTTGATTTTACTTTACACTGTATTCACCCCCTCTATAGTGTGTGTGTGACCTAACAAGTGGTATCAGAGCCTATCTGTTAACGCACAAACAGTTTAAGATCCAAACACAATCATGTCTGACACAGAAACTCCAACTAAGCCTACCAAAACTGTAGAACCTCCAAAGACACAAATTCAAAGTCGGTATGAGACCATCAGAGTTCCCATACTGAGACCATCTGAATATGCCATATGGAAGGTGAGGATGACCATATTTCTGGAAGCTACAGATCCAGAATATCTTGATAGAATCAAGGAAAGACCTCACAAAACAACCAACCTCGCGGTTGCAGTTGCAGGTGAAGCAACAAAGACTGTACCAAAGGAGAAGAGTGATTATACTGCTGAAGATATCGCATCAATTGCTAAGGATGCTAAGGTATGACACTTACTGCATAGTGCCATTGATAATATAATGTCAAACAGGGTAATTAACTGCAAGACTGCAAAGGAGATATGGGATGCTTTGGAAACAAGGTGTCAGGGAACTGATACAATTAAAAAGAACAGGAAGACAATACTCACTCAAGAGTATGAACACTTTGACTCAAAGGCTAATGAGTCATTGACTGATTTATATTATAGATTTGTCAAACTCTTGAATGATTTGTCACTGGTTAATAAGGAGTATGATCTTGAAGATTCAAACCTTAAATTCCTGTTAGCTCTTCCTGAAAGCTGGGATTTGAAGGCAACAACAATAAGAGACAACTACAATCTTGATGAAACAACTCTTGTTGAAATTTATGGAATGCTCAAGACTCATGAACTTGAGATGGAACAAAGAAGCAAGAGGAAAGGAGGAAAGGAGGAAAGTCAAGGACAGTTGCTCTTAAGGCAGAAGAAGAATCCCCCAAGGCAGCTACCTCAAGGAAAGACAAGGGTAAAGCTCTTTTCACAAAGTCTGGTACTGAGTCATCAAGTTCTGAAAGTGTTGATGACTCAGATTCTGAAAGCTTGCCTGAGACTGATGCTGATGAGGAGATGATGAAGTTGTGTGCTCTTATGGTGAAAGGGATCACAAATATTGCATACAGGAAGTTCAGGAAGGGAAAGAAGTTTTCCTGGAAAGGCACAAGTTCTGATAAGAAGAATTTCCGAAGATCTGAGGGCAGAGGAGGAAAGTCTGATAGAGGAGATTATACCAATGTCAAATGCTATAACTGTGGTGAGAAAGGCCACATATCTCCTGATTGCAAGAAAGTGAAGGGTGACAAAGGCAAGACTCTTGTCACAAAGAAGAAAAGCTGGACAGACACCTCAGACTCTGAAAGTGAGGAGAATTATGCTTTGATGGAAATGCTGATAAAGCAAGTGTTGAAAGCAGTTCTGAAGCTGCTGAATCAAAGGTACCTCAGACTACTTATGCTTTTCATACTGATGATATTAATGAGTTGAGAAGATATCTTAAAACCATGTTTGTTAGGTCACACACACACTGTAGAGGGGGTGAATACAGTGTAAAGTACAATCAAATCGAACTTTAATAACTCAAGTAACAGAAAACAAACTTTATTGAAACAATAAACTCTGTTACAGTATGGAACTGTTACCTCTCAGTGATGAACAAATATCACGAGAGCTGCTAGGGTTACAATGAATAATCTTCTCGAATATGATAACACTTATAGTGTAAACCCTATATCTGTGTTTATATACTACACAGTTACAAGATAATCGCTAATTGATATGGAACATAATTCTGCTTCCTAAAATATATCAATCAGATATCTTTTCTTCCAAATATTCTATTCTTCATAGAATTCCTTCTTCATGCATATCTCTTCTTATGTTTATCTCGATCTTCTTTCCTTTAATCAGCTGTTGTCCTTATATGAACGTCGTTCAGTACTTAAGTTCTGATATCCATCTTCTGATGATTATCTCCTGATAATATAAGTACTGATATCTTTAAGTCCTGACTTCCAGTAAGTACTGATTTATCCTGTTTAAGTAAGATCTGAAAACTAAACATAAATCATATTAGTCATGACATTATCAAATATATCTAACAATCTCCCCCAACTTGTAAATTAGCATAATATACAAGTTTAACAGATATTTGATGATGTCAGAAACATTAAGTACAAATGCATGAGAATTAGACTAGATAACTACAACTTACAGTCCTTAAAACTTTACCAATCTTTAACTTCTGAGAACAGCTTCAGTCTGTACAAATATCAGAATTTAATCAGTTGTAGATCTTGACTTGACTTCATCTTCTGATCTCTCTGATGTCAGGAGTTGTTCTGAGATAGTTCCTCAACAAACATTTCTCAGCATATCTAAGTTCATCAATTATCCTCCTTTTAGCATCTTTAAGCTCTGCAGTATCTTCACCAATTTGAAATCATTAATTTTAGCTTTTCTTATATCCTGATCCAGCCTGATCAAATATGCTTTATCAGACTCAAGATTGAATTCCACAGCCCTGTAACCCAGAAAGGTAGTTATAATCTTAGCAGTGTTGGGCTTCATTTCAACTATATCACCCTTGTGATCTCTGTACTTTGGAAGATATGTGCTGTCAGACTTAACAGAATAAAGTCTTTTCTGTCTCTGAATCTGATCCTTCAAATAGTTTGCAACACTTTCTGTTAATTTGTTAAACCCTACCATCTGTCATGAAGTACAACAAGATGTGTTCTTTCAAGTAGGTATGGTAAACCATTTGTACAGATTCCAGTTGATTCAATCTCTCAAGAGTTGCTCCAATACCTGGTTCACTCAAGGAAGTTGGATTATTGGCAGTGTTTTGTATTCTTCTTTCATCAGCACTTCCCAATCCAGTTTTATCTCTTGCTTCCTTTCTAGTAACTACTCTTGCTTCAAAACCACTTGCAGCAGTCTTCAAAGGTTGAGTCTGTTTTGCTTTAGTGAATCCTGGTAGGAGTGTCTTTGATTTATCTTCTGATATCAAGTTAAGTTGAGCTATGTCAGAGGTTACTTGTTTCTTCGATATATCAGAACTTACTGTCTCTTGACTCTGAACAACTTGAGCCATGTCAGAGGTTGTCTTAAAAACTTTTTTTGAAGTCAGAGCAAGATCATCCTTTTCATTAGTGATTTCTTCATTCTCATGAGGCACATAAACCTTGATAGGTTCACCAACTTTTTCTTTACCCTTGGATCTTGGATCTATCTGCGGTTGTGATTTAGCCAATGTTGCTTCAGTCTTTGTCCTTTCTTTTATCACAATGCCTTTGAGTCTTGGAAGTGTCTTTTTACCAGAAGCTTCAGATTTAGATGTGACTTTCTCTGATTTAAGTCTGGCTTCTTCTTCCATTAAACTCTCGAAGTCCATTCCTGGATTTTCCTGAAGAAATAACTGTCTTGACATTTCTTCATCAAGATCTAAAAGTTTATCAGAACTTATCCTTTTACTAGTAGCAGAACTAATTCTTTTTCCAGTATCAGAACTTGTCCTGTGACTTGTGATTTCAGCTTTTCTTGATGAGAAACCTCTACCTGGACTATGACCTCTACCCATTCCATAGTTTCCTTGGTCATCCTTTTCATCATCCTTCCCCTTCAGTGTCTTATCAGTTTTGCATTTGGACTTAATTACTTTCTCCCCCTTTTTGGCATCAGCAGGTAAGAGAAGAGAGACAAGCAATTCCATTGAGGCTTGGATTTCATTAAGTTGAGATTGCAGAGAAGCTTGAATTTTAAGAATATCATCAATTTGAGCTTGTTGTTTCTCTCGAGTCTTCTCAATATAAGCAACTCTGTCAAAGGTAGGTTGGAAGAACTTTTTCTTGTCAATCTTCTGAACTTGTTCTTGCTTAATGAATTCTTCCTAAATCTTATGTAACTCTGCATGAGTAGTGGAATGAAGACCTTGTAGATGTTTAGTACTCAATGTAGTGACTCTAAACTGTGTTTTGAAATCATCAGTAATTAACATCTCATCAGCTTTTGTCAAGTGCTCAGCAAGATGCTTTGCCTTTGGAACACAGGAAACTAAGTTCCATTTTTAGTCCATTCCTGTCCTGCAGGAGTTTCACTCCAAGGCACTGGTACTTCTCTTGTAACAAACTTCTTCACAAGTTCAGATTTAAGAACAGTTTGTTGAGGAGCATGTCCTGAAGGACTTGCTTCATCAGCATCTGCAGTTAGAGCAGCATCACCAGTATCTCCAGCATTTGCAGCATCAGAACTTGACGAATCAGTATCTTCTGATAAAACAACAGTATGAATAGCAATGGAGGCTTCAGGATCATCCTCTAATTACTGATCTGGTTCCAAGTTCTGATCAACAGCCATATCTTGATGCTCACCTATATTCTGATCATCAGCATCTAGATGCAGAGAAGGTGTTGTAGATAATTCTGGAGTTTGAGCAGCATCAGTAACAGGTGTTGTTGATGGATTAGTTGCTGTTGGAGCTTCTAAGTATAGTACTTCAGGCACAACCAAGTTCTGGATATCAATATCAGTACTTGTTCCTGAATTAACAGGAGATACAGTCTTAGGAGACACAGATGGTGTGTTGGCCTTTTCAGTAGCAGCTTTCTTAGTTGGAGTTAATGGAGAATCAGTGGCTTTAGCAGATGCTGGTTCTTGTGAGATCAGAGATTCCTGATCTCCTTCCTTAGCTGCTGCTTCCTCATCATCTGAAACTGGCCTTTTTTCCCTCTGTTTCTTGTATTTCTTTTAAGATATGGATTCCTTGGGAGTTTCAACAACAGTCATTCTTCTAAGCCTTTTGAGAAGCCTAGATCTCCCAATTGCAGAATCCTTCTGAGAAGGAACTTTTTCAGCTTCTTTGACAACAGGTTCTGATGTAGAAACCTGTTCCTCACTGTCAGATTCATCTTTCAAAACAATCCTCCTTCTCTTCTGAGGTGTTTAGGGAACTGTCTTTGTCCTCTTAGCTTTGGAAGATGAAGGCTTCACAGGAGGTGCTGAGGATGAAGGTTGAACTCTCTGTGAAGTGGAGAGATATGATTTGAGATATTGTCTGAGGGTAGGTTGAGTAGTATGAGTGGTACGTGCTGATGATTGTTGTGGTGTTTGAGATGTGGTGGTTGGTTGGACATCAGGATAAACAGATCTGTAGGTATCAGGATCAGCATTTACTAAGATCTGTTGTACAGATTGAGGAATTTGTAAGGATCTAACCACCTTCTTTTTAACATCAGCATTTACCAAATCATTAAAGGCACGTTTTGCAATTTTGAAAGATGGAGTTAAGTCAGTGGTAGGTTGGGGGTTATCAGCACAACAATGATTAAAAATAAGCTGACAAAATCTAGCAAAGTAGACAACATTCTTATCTTCTGTCATCCTATCCCCAATAAAACCTATCACAGCAGTTGCAAAATCAAAATGAGTTTGGTTAATGATAGCATACCCGATGTGCTGACTCATTATAGGAATAGCATCAAAGTTTGAACATTTATTCCCAAAAGCTTTAGTTATGCAGTCAAAGAAGAAGCTCCATTCCTTTCTGATATGAGCCCGTTTCAACTGCCCAAGCTTTGCCAAACTCTGCTCATACCCCAAACTAGCCATGAACTCTTTAAGAGCTGATTCCTCCGGGGTTGAAAAAGTACATCCTTCTGTTAGATGTAGAGCCTTGCGAATTGTACCAGGAGTTACCCCATATGTAGAATCATCCACTTCGAAAATAATACTAGGAGTACCATTTTGACCACCATTATCAAAGTGTCCAGTCCTCCAAAATGTCAGAACTTGTTGGCTCGAAAAGGCTGAAAGTTGGGTCAATGCATACCCGATTTCACTGTGTGCAAGAAGATCTTGCACAAAATGCAACTCAGACGGAGCTTCAGCATTATGAAGAATTGCAGCATAGTTATTTGGAACAAATTTAGCTCCATCAATGATTAAATCCTTAGGTGCCATGAAAATAATCGAGAGTTAAGAGTGCCTGTTAGGTGTTTGATAAAATGTCTAAATGAAAAAACCAATGTCATGAGTAGAAAGAGAGTAAAAGCAAATAGAGAGATAAAGTATAAAAGTGAATAAAAGATTAGAATATCCTCTCTCTGTCTTACTTATACTTTTTTTTAAAAAAAATGTAACCGTTGGACACCTGTCAGACATGTAGTAATAATGAATAGTTAATGGGCACGGGAAAACAGTAATCATTACTTACCCACTTGCAGTTTTTCAAGGAAAAAACCGTTCCACTTACCCAGTAATTCCACTAATCAAGGTAAAGCAGTTTTAATTCAAAATTGAAACTGTTTCCACTTATTCAATTATTTTTCACTGCAACACCAATATTCTGAAAAAAAAATCGAGTGAGAATGACCAAAATAAATCAAGGAAACAAGTACTGATAACGTAAAATCAGAACTTAATTTAAATTTAAATTATAATGGTCATCAGAATATGAATATTTATCAGGATTTATCAATGCATTTCAGAACATCTCAGAGACAAGAACTTGCAAAAAGAGAAATTTCATTAATATATTTAGAGAATACATTCATGAAATTTAAATTACATCAGAACTTTTACAAGATTGTCCTAAGCTGCTAAACCTAACATCAGCAGCTAATGTCCTGAGCTAAGAAGCCTGACAAAGCTGATGATGAAGAAAAATAGGAAGAAGAAAATAAATTATTTCTTCTTCCTACTTTCAACAAAGAGAATAGCGAGTCGTATTATTTGCTCCTGCTTTCGAAGACGACGAAGATGAAGTTCTCTTCAAACCGCCAGCAGATCACGTTTAATAGCCTCTGGAAATTGAATCCAGAGATTGTGAGGGATGTTGGCGATAGGGTATGGAGTTGGAATCCCATTTAAAAAGACATGTACAGTCTCATCGCCATAGTTGTAAAACCAGCCAAATGCAGCCATTTGTGGTGGTAAGTGTAAAATGAGAGTGAGTTTGTGATAAAAGAGTTGATGTGAAGGCTGATGTGAAGTGGTTGTTTTTATAGGCAAAAGAATGCCAGGAGACGCAAATAAATTTAATGCTGACAGGTAGAATTAATTCTACCTCGTATCCCCAGACTTGGAAGAAGGAAAACAGTTATTGAAAGTTTAAGTCAGGGTTAATGCGCACAAGTAACAAGTAAAAATTACTGTACATGTATGTGAACCACTATCCCTAATGATATTGACTGTTAATATTCTACCCAAATATAGTCTGATTTAAAATGAAACTTTTTTTAGATTTTATCCACAAATAAGTCAAGTAAAGAATCAGAATTGAATATCAGAACTTAGACTTATATCAGAACTTAACAGTTATCAGAACATAATTTCTTAACTTGAAAAATGAATGCCTATCTTAGTAAGTCCTCGCACAAATTCTGATTTAGATTCTTCAGAACTTAATCATCAGAACATGCAATCAGAACTTGTCCTCAGAATTTGTATAATGTGACACAAAAACTGTTCATCTAAAATAACATAGATCACCACAGTAATTTTCTTCATTCATATGGAGTGTTTAGTGTGTGCATTAAGCTAAATATCAGACAAAGAGTAAAGTCTGATTCACTTCAGTACATCTTAGAAATAAGGCATAACTAAAACTTTACTAAAAAACCTGTCATTATTCTGAAACCTACTATTGAATGAGTTCATGCTTGAGTTCACCTCAACTATTTTGCGCTAATTTTGTGCATCTTTTTAAATTCCATTTTTCAGTGGCTTCTCAGTGTAAGTGAGTCACGACTGCTTATCAGAATTTATGCTATTATCAGAGTATTTCTCCAGTAATCATAGAGTGTGAAAAGTCACCAAGAAAATATTTTGCTTTTCTGATGCATATTTACTTAATACCAGCAATGCACTTGGGTCGTTCCTTCCACATTTATAATCTAGATCTCAAAGGAGTACCTGAATTTTAATCCTTGAATCTTTTCTTTTTCTTTTGATAAGAGAGGTTTATCAGCACTTAGTACATTCAACAGATTTACTAGCGTCAGAACTTAATAGATGAGAAGCATTATTCTAGTTTGTGACTTAGTAATAAGATAGACAAAGTAAACTCAACTAAGCTCAATATCAGAATTTGCTTGTGTCAATAGATTTCCACAGAAATAATTACTTCTAACATGGGATCCCTAGTTTATTGAAGACTACTATGTCAGCATCTAGCACAGGTATCCTCATAGGATTGAGTAGTTACATTAACAGACATATCACTATCAGAGTTTAGAAACTTATATCAGACAACAGTCAGTACTTAAGCAAATTTTCAATTAAGCACAGAATACACAAAGAGAGTAAATTCTGTAAATACTGATCATAAAGTGTGATGCATCTGAACAAAACTAAGCAGATTTAGAGAAAGAACCGAAACCATTCCAAGTTCATTTACCAATCTTGTAAAAGTAGCTTCACACAGTGGTTTTGTGAAGATATCTGCTAGTTGTTGATCTGTTGGAACAAAGTGCAATTCCACTGTACCTTCATCCACATGTTCCCTTATGAAGTGGTACCTGATGCTGATGTGCTTTGTCATAGAGTGTTGAACTGGATTACCTGTCATAGCAATAGCACTTTGATTATCACAGTAAATAGGGATTTTGAAATATGTTAACCCATAATCCAGTAACTGATTCTTCATCCAAAGAATCTGGGCACAACAGCTTCCTGCAACAATGTACTCTGCTTCTACAGTTGATGTGGAAATTGACTTTTGTTTCTTGCTAAACCAAGAAACCAATCTGCCTCCAAGAAATTGGCAGCTTCCACTTGTGCTTTTCCTGTCAATTTTGCAACCTGCAAAATCTACATCTGAGTAACCTATTAGTTTAAAATCTGATTCTCTGGGATACCATAATCCCAGATCAGCTGTTCCCTTAAGATACTTGAAAATTCTTTTCACAGCTGTTAAGGGAGGTTCTCTTGGATCTGCTTGAAATCTTGCACAAAGACAGGTAGCATACATGATATCAGGTCTACTAGCAGTTAGATAGAGTAGAGAGCCAATCATACCTCTGTAATCAGTAATATCTACTGATTTACCAGTATCCTTGTCCAGTTTTGTTACAGTGGCCATGGTAGTGGATGCACTTGAACAATCTTGCATTCTAAATTTTTCTTCAGCAAGTTTCTGGTGTACTTAGTTTGAAAAATAAAAGTGCCTTCTTCATTCTGGTTGACTTGAAGGCCCAGAAAATAGCTAAGTTCCCCCTATCATACTCATCCGATACCTTGAACTACATCAGTTTGGCAAATGTTTTGCAAAGTATGTCATTTATAGACCCAAAAATGATATCATCAACATAAATCTGGACCAGAAGTAAGTCCTTTCCATGGTTGAGGTAGAACAGTGTTTTGTCTATTGTTCCTCTGTTAAATCCACTTTTCAGGAGAAACTGAGCTAAAGTCTCATACCATGCTCTAGGAGCTTGCTTAAGTCCATAAAGTGCTTTATCAAGCCTGTAGAAATAATCTGGATATTTGGAATCTATAAAGCCTGAAGGTTGTTCAACATATACTTCTTCCTCCAATTCTCCATTGAGAAAAGCACTTTTCACATCCATTTGAAAGACAGTAAACTTTTTGTGAGCAGCATAAGCCAAAAATATCCTTATGGCTTCTAACCTAGCAACTGGTGCAAATGTTTCATCATAATCAATTCCCTCCTGTTGAGAATATCCTTTTGCAACCAGCCTTGCCTTATTCCTTGTAATTATGCCATCACTGTCAGTTTTGTTTCTGAATACCCACTTTGTACCAACAACAGATCTATTCTTTGGTCTTGGTACTAGGGTCCAGACTTTGTTTCTTTCAAATTCATTTAACTCTTCCTGCATTGCTTGCACCCAATCAGCATCTTGAAGAGCTTTTTCCACTTTCTTTGGCTCAGTCTGAGAAATAAAAGAATTGTAAAGACATTCATTTGAAGTACCTGTTCTAGTTCTGACACCCGTATCAGGATTTCCAATTATCAAATCAGGTGTATGTGATTTAGTCCACTTCATTGCAGATGGAAGGTTTTCTCTAGAGCTGGATGCTCCCCCATGATCCATGCTGTCTTCGTTTTCATTTTCTGATGCTCCCCCTGAAACTATGCTCTCTGAGTTGGATTCTTCAGAATTTAGATTTTCAGAACTTGGCTTATCAGAACTTGATGAATCAGAACTTGAAGAGCCAGATGTATGTTCTGATGCTTCTTGAGATGTGGTAAGATCTTCAAGTAGTCTTAGTGATGGCCAAAAAATGTGAGCGCTCCTGCACTATAGGTTTTTTTGGCATCACCCTATCTTGCTGTAGGCAGATAAAAAAGCGGTTGATTGCTCAGATTGGTTCTCGCGTCCCTGCGCCCAAAAGGATGGGCGAGTTCGGTTTGAGTGTTCATCGATCGGGTGGATCTATATGCTCCGGGCCAGATACATGGCTTACATACCCGGTCCAACATTCTTGGAAAACAATCGAATCGACGGCTGGTTCTATTTACCTATATCTTCTGCTTTTAAAATGAAGACTAAGACAGGAGTTTCGTGGAAAATAAAAAAGCCTTGAATCGATGACTTAAGCCTCTTTCTTAGCTTAACTTAGGGCGTTTAAAGAGCGTGACTCTTTAGTGAAAAAAGGGCCCATTTGATTCCATTCATGAATTAGCCCACTATGACATTTAAAAAGAAAGATATAGTGTTATTCCCAGTGGACTAACAATGAGATTTACAGAAGGGGGGTTGAATGTAAATCTCAAAACTTTTTCAAGTTTTGAGCAGTTTCTAAGGCTAAGTGTTTTAGTGAGCAAATGTGTATGAATTGCTTGAGGCTAATACAGACAAATATATATTCAAACACAAACACAAAGAACTTAAAAACTTTTCTGGTGGATTTGTTGTTCCACCAGAGATGTGTTATTTCATAAAATCTGTTATTTAAAGAATTAAGTCACAACTGCTTCCTAGTACAAACTAGATGATTTTCTCTCTGGATTTTTCTAAACAGCTCTTGAAAATTCACACCTAATTACTAGCTGCTACTTGGTTTATATATCACCAAGTTTACAAGTGAAGACAAAACTATAAAATACAATTAAAAAGGCTCTTCACATGTTTCTTCTTCATTTCTCTATCCAATGCAATTTGGGTTTAGCTGTTAATCTTTGAATACTCCCTTGTTTGCACCAGAATGGAAATGCTGCATTTTCTTGATTCCTCCTATAGGCTGCCACATTCCAGTTTGTCTCTGTCAACCCATGTGCCTCTGTCAGCTTATGAATTGTCACTATCAACTGCTATTGAACTAAGCATCCGTTGAAGCTTTCATCCGTTGATGCCTTATCCGTTGAGGCTTTATCCGTTGAAGCTTTATCCGTTGATGCATTAGCAGTTGAAGTCTTATCCGTTGAAGCACTTATCCGTTGAAGCTTTAGAGACATCCGTTGAAGGCTTTGTTTCTTATCCGTTGAAGGTCTTCAATATCAGTTGATACTTCTTCACTTATACAAAATTACAAGGCATGAAATATTTACAATTAGCCCTCCTATTTGCATATCCACTAGTAGTCAACATGACTGATAATTTCCTACAACATCTAAGAATTACAACTTGAATCCAGAGAATGAAATGTGCTACAATACTAAACTTATTGCTAAGTAAAACTACTCCTTCAACAGATAGCCAAGATGGTCTTATCCGTTGAGGCTACAAACACTAGATTTCTACTTAAGTGTTTTGTTTAACTTATCATCAAACTAATACACATATTCCTAACAATCTCCCCCTATTTATGTCTACTAGAATTGTAGGAATAAATTTGGGTTTAGCTTGATGATAACGAAACACTTGACAAACATATTAACTGTAATAAAGCATAAATTCAAAAATGTTGCACAAATGTGTATGCTAAGATGGAATTGAAGAATTACATTAGTTTCCAAGGGTGCTCCTTTAGCCTGAGCAGATTAATTTCTTTTCCTTTGATCCCTTGTTTTCTTTCCTAGCCTCCTGTCATTCTCCTCTATTTGAAGTTGAAGTTGTCTGTAGAACTCAGCTTCATCTTCTTCATTGATGTCCAACTTAGATTGCATATCCTTGAGAGTTTCATTACTGGCAATCTTGAGCTGATCTTCAAGTCTGAAAAATCTTCTGACTCCTTTGTTGTCTCTGAACTCCATCAACCAATGAGGTGATTTATGAACTGTAATTCCTCTTTCTTGAATGAGTAATGTTCTAGGTAAGGCATTGGGCTCCCACCAAGTCTTTCTTATGTTGGCAATCTTGTTGAGAATCTCAGTCTTGGCAGTCCTGGTAAAGCCAGAATCCCTTTTTATGGCTGAGTTGACTCTAACCAAGGTAGAGTAGCCTTCATTCAGAATCCTGTAGAGAGGCCAAGTTCTTTCCCCACTTCCTTTGTATTTGAACACTAGTCTTTCTGGTAGCTGTCTGTAGGCATCTATTCCCCTTACTTCCTCCTGCTCATCCAGATAGAGTTCAATGTCTGAAAATTCCTTTATGTCACAAATGTGAACATAATCATCCTTAGAGGCTTGTGGCTTAGGCTTTGGCTTCTGAGTGAATTTGTTTGAGGTTGGAGGAGGTGTTGATTGATTTTTCTTTTCTGCTTCTTTGATGGTGGAGAAGAGGTTAAGAAGGTGGGCAATTTATTGGTGTCCCAATCAATTGGTTCCTCCTTAGGAGTGATTGTTTCACCATGGATGTTTGTGAAGGGGTCAGGCACAATGGGTTCAGGAATAGAAGGTAGTGGTTTGAATTTTGATTAGGTTTCTTAAGTCTCATCTACCATCTTTCTTTTTGCATTGGCCTTCTTTCCGTTCCCTTTCTGTCATTCCTCTCTTTCCTTACTTCTTTCTCCCACATCATCACTAAACATGTCCCACATACCTACATCTTCACTCTTGTCTTCAATTTCTTTCTTTTCTTCAGCTTGACTTGACTTTAGCTGTTTTTCAAGCTTTGCTTGTGCTCTTTTGTCAGCCTTTAGCTTTTTGGCTTCTTCCTTCAACCTTCTGGCTTCTTCCCTCTTGGCTATTGAGAATTTGGGATGTCCTTGCATCACACAAATGCTCTTTCCCTCTCTAAAGATAATAGCCATATTCATCCTTTCAACCACATCCATGGTTTCTTTGTGCTTTATGATACTTCTACCCAAAACCTTGTCTTCATCAGGCTTTGGAAGAGGAAAATCCACTTCTTTCATCTGAGCAAGGCTTAGAGGATTCTTTGTAAAGTCCTTATTGGATCTGTTATTGGGCTTGAGAACCATAGGTTTCATATTCTTGGCAGAAGTCTCTCCAACCTTATTCCTCCTAACTGGCTTGAGCTCCATAAAAATTTATTCCACCATTGTGCTATGCAACAGATTGTGATTTAGAAGCTGTAGAACCAAAAATTTGTTGCACCTTTTCATCAATTTTCCTCCTTTGCTCCTTGACTTACAATTCAGCTGCTGCTATCTGGATTAGATCAATTCCATCAAGCTTTCCATTGATTTGAATAGGTGGAGAAGTGGTGATGGCAGGAATTAGCACTTTAGATATTTGAACTGTTGTTGATGGCTCTCCTTCCCCTTCCCTTTTATTCTTCCCTTTTTGTTATCATCAAGGGTATGGGTCAAGCCTTGTGCTTTTGCCAGCTAGCATTAGTAGATTTGTCTGAGTTTGTTAATTCTGAAGAATGGTGACCATAGAGTCTTCAATGATCTGAACTCTGTTTTCCAACCTGGCCAGCCTCTTGTCAGCATCAGATTCTCTCCTCAATCTCACTAACAAATCTTGCATAGTACCATAAGGCATGACTGAATCCAACTTCTCAGCATTGTAGGATTTCAGATCAGCAATATCCTGCTTGAGTTCATCCACACTTAGATTCTGTCTGATATGCTGCAATTGCAAGAGATGCAAAGAGTCTAGATGAGCTTGAAGAAGTTCCTTTGTACCAGCATCTGTAGTCTCCAGAAGGGCCTTTCGTATAGTCATTACTTGCTTGACCAAAGCTACACCAAACTATCCTGGTGTAGATTCCTTTGCCCATGCCCAGTCAGGTAGATTTGGAACAGAACTTGGGCCTGTTGCTCCCCCTAAGTTCATGCTCTCATCCAAAGAATTAGAGTCATCATCATTAGAATTTACTCCAAATTCTTCAGATGGCTCACCAGCTTGAGAAGGCAGCCTATTAACAGCAGCTTTGTCTCTTAGAAGAGATTCTGAAGTGTGTACAATGTTCAAAGTCTGCTCTGCCTCCACATTGCCCTGAGCAGCCAACAATTGATAGGCTGGAACAGGGTGAGTAAAAGTGTCAGCATCCAAGGAAATGTTATCAATTACAGCTTTGTAATGTTGCTGAAATTGTCTTTCCTTTTCTGCATCATCCACAATCATTGACTCACTAGCAATGGCTGGATCCAGCCTTATAGCTTCTGTACCTGCCTTTCTCTCATTTTCTCTTTTTTCTTGCATCATGGGCTCCCTCTGGCTCACACACACCCTCACACCCTCACCCTCACCTTCTAAGGTGGCACTCCCCTCACTTACTTTTGCCATGCTGGAAGAAATAACATGCATATGTTGACTCTCAACCTCTCATTTTGCCTGGGAGCAACCCAACCTCTCTTTCAAATTATCACTCCCTTCCCTCAAACCTAAAAGTGATTGAACAATATCCATGTCTTCTACAGTTGGAATTGTTTCTGTTATATGTGTAGAGACCATCAACGGATAGGGAGTATCCGTTGAAGTGGAAACTGATGGTATCAACGGATAACTGCTGTTAAGCTTATCCGTTGAAGAACAACCACTTGTCAACGGATGAGAGATATCCGTTGAATAATGAAAAGATGTAGATATTGAAAGTGACATAATTGTTGAATCTGTGTGAATTGATTTTAAGTGAGGTGACACAGATTCTTCAACTATATCTGAAAGAATTGGCTGATGATCAACAAATCATCTAAAAGATGATGATCATCAGGATTTGAGTGGGGCTCCTCCCTGAGATTTAAGGAGGGAGAATCAGGAATTGATGTGAATATCATATCCACATCCAAGTTCTGATCAACAGCTATATCTTGATGCTCACCTATATTCTGATCATCAGCATCTAGATGCAGAGAAGGTGTTGTAGATAATTCTGGAGTTTGTGCAAGCATCAGTAACAGGTGTTGTTGATGGATTAGTTGCTGTTGGAGCTTCTAAGTAAAGTACTTCAGGCACAACCAAGTTCTGGATATCAATATCAGTACTTGTGCCTGAATTAACAGGAGATACAGTCTTAGGAGACACAGATGGTGTGTTGACCTTTTCAGTAGCAGCTTTCTTAGTTGGAGTTAATGGAGAATCAGTGGCTTTAGGAGATGCTGGTTCTTGTGAGATCAGAGATTCCTGATCTCCTTCCTTAGCTGCTGCTTCCTCATCATCTGAAACTGGCCTTTTTTCCCTCTGTTTCTTGTATTTCTTTGAAGATATGGATTCCTTGGGAGTTTCATCAACAGTCATTCTTCTAAGCCTTTTGCGAAGCCTAGATCCCCCAATTGCAGAATCCTTCTGAGAAGGAACTTTTTCAGCTTCTTTGACAACAGGTTCTGATGTAGAAACCTGTTCCTCACTGTCAGATTCATCTTTCAAAACAATCCTCCTTCTCTTCTGAGGTGTTTAGGGAACTGTCTTTGTCCTCTTAGCTTTGGAAGATGAAGGCTTCACAGGAGGTGCTGAGGATGAAGGTTGAACTCTCTGTGAAGTGGAGAGATATGATTTGAGATATTGTCTGAGGGTAGGTTGAGTAGTATGAGTGGTACGTGCTGATGATTGTTGTGGTGTTTGAGATGTGGTGGTTGGTTGGACGTCAGGATAAACAGATCTGTAGGTATCAGGATCAGCATTTACTAAGATCTGTTGTATAGATTGAGGAATCTGTAAGGATCTAACCACCTTCTTCTTAACATCAGCATTTATCAAATCATTAAAGGCACGTTTTGCAATTTTGAAAGATGGAGTTAAGTCAGTGGTAGGTTGGGGGTTATCAGCACAACAATGATTACAAATAAGCTGACAAAATCTAGCAAAGTAGACAACATTCCTATCTTCTATCATCCTATACCCAATAAAACCTATCACAGCAGTTGCAAAATCAAAATGAGTTTGGTTAATGATAGCATACCCGATGTGCTGACTCATTATAGGAATAACATCAAAGTTTAAACATTTATTCCCAAAAGCTTTAGTTATGCAGTCAAAGAAGAAGCTCCATTCCTTTCTGATATGAGCCCGTTTCAACTGCCCAAGCTTTGCCAAAGTCTGCTCATACCCCAAACTAGCCATGAACTCTTTAAGAGCTGATTCCTCCGGGGTTGAAAAAGTACATCCTTCTGGTAGATGTAGAGCCTTGCGAATTGTACCAGGAGTTACCCCATATGTAGAATCATCCACTTCGAAAACAATACTAGGAGTACCATTTTGACCACCATTATCAAAGTGTCCAGTCCTCCAAAATGTCAGAACTTGTTGGCTCGAAAAGGTTGAAAGTTGGGTCAATGCATACCCGATTTCACTGTGTGCAAGAAGATCTTGCACAAAATGAAACTCAGACGGAGCTTCAGCATTATCAAGAATTGCAGCATAGTTATTTGGAACAAATTTAGCTCCATCAATGATTAAATCCTTAGGTGCCATGAAAATAATCGAGAGTTAGGAGTGCCTGTTAGGTGTTTGATAAAATGTCTAAATGTAAAACCAACGTCATGAGTAGAAAGAGAGTAAAAGCAAATAGAGAGATAAAGTATAAAAGTGAATAAAAGATTAGAATATCCTCTCTCTGTCTTACTTATACTTTTTTTAAAAAAAATGTAACCGTTGGACACCTGTCAGACATGCAGTAATAATGAATAGTTAATGGGCACGGGAAAACAGTAATCATTACTTACCCACTTGCAGTTTTTCAAGGAAAAAACCGTTCCACTTACCCAGTAATTTCATTAATCAAGGTAAAGCAGTTTTAATTCAAAATTGAAACTGTTTCCACTTATTCAATTATTTTTCACTGCAACACCAATATTCTGAAAAAAAAAATTCGAGTGAGAATGACCAAAATAAATCAAGGGAACAAGTACTGATAACGTAAAATCAGAACTTAATTTAAATTTAAATTGTAATGGTCATCAGAATATGAATATTTATCAGGATTATCAATGCATTTCAGAACATCTCAGAGACAAGAACTTGCAAAAAGAGAAATTTCATTAATATATTTAGAGAATACATTCATGAAATTTAAATTACATCAGAACTTTTACAAGATTGTCCTAAGCTGCTAAACCTAACATCAGCAGCTAATGTCCTGAGCTAAAAAGCCTGACAAAGCTGATGATGAAGAAAAACAGGAAGAAGAAAATAAATTATTTCTTCTTCCTACTTTTGACAAAGAGAATAGCGAGTCGTATTATTTGCTCCTGCTTTCGAAGACGACGAAGATGAAGTTCTCTTCAAACCGCCAGCAGATCACGTTTAATAGCCTCTGGAAATTGAATCCAGAGATTGTGAGGGATGTTGGCGATAGGGTATGGAGTTGGAATCCCATTTAAAAAGACATGTACAGTCTCATCGCCATAGTTGTAAAACCAGCCAAATGCAGCCATTGGTGGTGGTAAGTGTAAAATGAGAGTGAGTTTGTGATAAAAGAGTTGATGTGAAGGCTGATGTGAAGTGGTTGTTTTTATTGGCAAAAGAATGCCAGGAGACGCAAATAAATTTAATGCTGACAGGTAGAATTAATTCTACCTCGTCTCCCTAGACTTGGAAGAAGGAAAACAGTCATCGGAAGTTTAAGTCAGGGTTAATGCGCACAAGTAACAAATAAAATTTACTGTACGTGTATGTGAACCACTATCCCTAATGATATTGACTGTTAATATTCTACCCAAACATAGTCTGATTTAAAATGAAACTTCTTTTTTGATTTTATCCACAAATAAGTCAAGTAAAGAATCATAATTGAATATCAGAACTTAGACTTATATCAGAACTTAACAGTTATCAGAACATAATTTCTTAACTTGAAAAATGAATGCCTATCTTAGTAAGTCCTCGCACAAATTTTGATTTAGATTCTTCAGAACTTAATCATCAGAACATGCAATCAGAATTTGTCCTCAGAATTTGTGTAATGTGACACAAAAACTGTTCATCTAAAATAACATAGATCACCACAGTAATTTTCTTCATTCATATGGAGTGTTTAGTGTGTGCATTAAGCTAAATATCAGACAAAGAGTAAAGTCTGATTGACTTCAGTACATCTTAGAAATAAGGCATAACTAAAACTTTACTAAAAAACCTGTCATTATTCTGAAACCTACTATTGAATGAGTTCATGCTTGAGTTCACCTCAACTATTTTGCACTAATTTTGTGCATCTTTTTAAATTCCATTTTTCAGTGGCTTCTCAGTGTAAGTGAGTCACGACTGCTTATCAGAATTTATGCTATTATCAGAGTATTTCTCCAGTAATCATAGAGTGTGAAAAGTCACCAAGAAAATATTTTGCTTTTCTGATGCATATTTACTTAATACCAGCAATGCACTTGGGTCGTTCCTTCCACATTTATAATCTAGATCTCAAAGGAGTACCTGAATTTTAATCCTTGAATCTTTTCTTTTTCTTTTGATAAGAGAGGTTTATCAGCACTTAGTACATTCAACAGATTTACTAGCGTCAAAACTTAATAGATGAGAAGCATTATTCTAGTTTGTGACTTAGTAATAAGATAGACAAAGTAAACTCAACTAAGCTCAATATCAGAATTTGCTTGTGTCAATAGATTTCCACAGAAATAATTACTTCTAACATGGGATCCCTAGTTTATTGAAGACTACTACGTCAACATCTAGCAGAGGTATCCTCATAGGATTGAGTAGTTACATTAACAGACATATCACTATCAGAGTTTAGAAACTTATATCAGACAACAGTCAGTACTTAAGCAAATTTTCAATTAAGCATAGAATACACAAAGAGAGTAAATTCTGTAAATACTGATCGTAAAGTCTGATGCATCAGAACAAAACTAAGCAGATTTAGAGAAAGAACCGAAATCATTCCAAGTTCATTTACCAATCTTGTAAAAGTAGCTTCACACAGTGGTTTTGTGAAGATATCTGCTAGTTGTTGATCTGTTGGAACAAAATGTAATTCCACTGTACCTTCATCCACATGTTCCCTTATGAAGTGGTACCTGATGCTGATGTGCTTTGTCATAGAGTGTTGAACTGGATTACCTGTCATAGCAATAGCACTTTGATTATCACAGTAAATAGGGATTTTGAAATATGTTAACCCATAATCCAGTAACTGATTCTTCATCCAAAGAATCTGTGCACAACAGCTTCCTACAACAATGTACTTTACTTCTACAGTTGATGTGGAAATTGACTTTTGTTTCTTGCTAAACCAAGAAACCAATCTGCCTCCAAGAAATTGGCAGCTTCCACTTGTGCTTTTCCTGTCAATTTTGCAACCTACAAAATCTGCATCTGAGTAACCTATTAGTTTAAAATCTGATTCTCTGGGATACCATAATCCCAGATCAGCTGTTCCCTTAAGATACTTGAAAATTCTTTTCACAGCTGTTAAGGGAGGTTCTCTTGGATCTGCTTGAAATCTTGCACAAAGACAGGTAGCATACATGATATCAGGTCTACTAGCAGTTAGATAGAGTAGAGAGCCAATCATACCTCTGTAATCAGTAATATCTACTGATTTACCAGTATCCTTGTCCAGTTTTGTTGCAGTGGCCATGGGAGTGGATGCACTTGAACAATCTTGCATTCTAAATTTTTCTTCAGCAAGTTTCTGGTGTACTTAGTTTGAAAAATAAAAGTGCCTTCTTCATTCTGCTTGACTTGAAGGCCCAGAAAATAGCTAAGTTCCCCCATCATACTCATCCGATACCTTGACTGCATCAGTTTGGCAAATTTTTTGCAAAGTATGTCATTTGTAGACCCAAAAATGATATCATCAACATAAATCTGGACCAGAAGTAAGTCATTTCCATGGTTGAGGTAGAACAGTGTTTTGTCTATTGTTCCTCTGTTAAATCCACTTTCCAGAAGAAACTGAGCTAAAGTCTCATACCATGCTCTAGGAGCTTGCTTAAGTCCATAAAGTGCTTTATCAAGCCTGTAGAAATAATCTGGATATTTGGAATCTACAAAGCCTGGAGGTTGTTCAACATATACTTCTTCCTCCAATTCTCCATTGAGAAAAGCACTTTTCACATCCATTTGAAAGACAGTAAACTTTTTGTGAGCAGCATAAGCCAAAAATATCCTTATGGCTTCTAACCTAGCAACTGGTACAAATGTTTCATCATAATCAATTCCATCCTGTTGAAAATATCCTTTTGCAACCAGCCTTGCCTTATTCCTTGTAATTATGCCATCACTTTCAGTTTTGTTTCTGAATACCCACTTTGTACCAACAACATATCTATTCTTTGGTCTTGGTACTAGGGTCCAGACTTTGTTTCTTTCAAATTCATTTAACTCTTCCTGCATTGCTTGCACCCAATCAGCATCTTGAAGAGCTTCTTCCACTTTCTTTGGCTCAGTCTGAGAAATAAAGAATTGTAAAGACATTCATTTGAAGTACCTGTTCTAGTTCTGACACCTGCATCAGGATTTCCAATTATCAAATCAGGTGTATGTGATTTAGTCCACTTCATTGCAGATGGAAGGTTTTCTCTAGAGCTGGATGCTCCCCCATGATCCATGCTGTCTTCGTTTTCATTTTCTGATGCTCCCCCTGAAACTATGCTCTCTGAGTTGGATTCTTCAGAATTTAGATTTTCAGAACTATCAGAACTTGGTTATCAGAACTTGACGAATCAGAACTTGAAGAGCCAGATGTATGTTCTGATGCTTCTTGAGATGTGGTAAGATCTTCAAGTAGTCTTAGTGCTGGCCAAAAAATGTGAGCGCTCCTGCACTATAGGTTTTTTTTGGCATCACCCTATCTTGCTGTAGGCAGATAAAAAAGTGGTTGATCGCTCAGATTGGTTCTCGCGTCCCTGCGTCCAAAAGGACGGTCGAGTTCGGTTTGAGTGTTCATCGATCGGGTGGATCTATATGCTCCGGGCCAGATACATGGCTTACATACCCGGTCCAACATTCTTGGAAAACAATCGAATCGACGGCTGGTTCTATTTACCTATATCTTCTGCTTTTAAAATGAAGAGTAAGACAGGAGTTTCGTGGAAAATAAAGAAGCCTTGAATCGATGACTTAAGCCTCTTTCTTAGCTTAGCTTAGGGCGTTTAAAGAGCGTGACACTTTAGTGAAAAAAGGGCCCATTTGATTCCATTCATGAATTATCCCACTATGACATTTAAAAAGAAAGATATAGTGTTATTTCCAGTGGACTAACAATGAGATTTACAGAAGGGGGGTTGAATGTAAATCTCAAAACTTTTTCATGTTTTGAGCAGTTTTTAAGGCTAAGTGTTTTAGTGAGCAAATGTGTATGAATTGCTTGAGGCTAATACAGACAGATATATATTCAAACAGAAACACAAAGAACTTAAAAACTTTTCTGGTGGATTTATTGTTCCACCAGAGATGTGTTATTTCAGAAAATCTATGATTTAAAGAATTAAGTCACAACTGCTTCCTAGTACAAACTAGATGATTTTCTCTCTGGATTTTTCTAAACAGCTCTTGAAAATTCACACCTAATTACTAGCTTCTACTTAGTTTATATATCACCAAGATTACAAGTGAAGACAAAACTATAAAATACAATTAAAAAGGCTCTTCACATGTTTCTTCTTCATTTCTCTATCCAATGCAATTTGGGTTTAGCAGTTAATCTTTGAATACTCCCTTGTTTGCACCAGAATGGAAATGCTGCATTTTCTTGATTCCTCCTATAGGCTGCCACATTCCAGTTTGTCTCTGTCAACCCATGTGCCTCTGTCAGCTTATGAATTGTCACTATCAACTGCTATTGAACTAAGCATCCGTTGAAGCTTTCATCCGTTGATGCCTTATCCGTTGAGGCTTTATCCATTGAAGCTTTATCCGTTGATGCATTAGCAGTTGAAGTCTTATCCGTTGAAGCACTTATCCGTTGATGGATATTATCCGTTGAAGCTTTAGAGACATCCGTTGAAGCTTTGTTTCTTATCCGTTGAAGGTCTTCAATATCAGTTGATACTTCTTCACTTATACAAAATTACAAGGCATGAAATATTTACAATTAGCCCTCCTATTTGCATATCCACTAGTAGTCAACATGACTGATAATTTCCTACAACATCTAAGAATTACAACTTGAATCCAGAGAATGAAATGTGCTACAATACTAAACTTATTGCTAAGTAAAGCTACTCCTTCAACAGATAGCCAAGATGGTCTTATCCGTTGAGGCTACAAATACTAGATTTCTACTTAAGTGTTTTGTTTAACTTATCATCAAACTAATACACATATTCCTAACAATCTCCCCCTATTTATGTCTACTAGAATTGTAGGAATAAATTTGGGTTTAGCTTGATGATAACAAAACACTTAACAAACATATTAACTATAATAAAGCAGAAATTCAAAAATGCTGCACAAATGTGTATGCTGAGATGGAATTGAAGAATTACATTGTTTCCAAGGGTGCTCCTTTAGCCTGAGCAGATTAATTTCTTTTCCTTTGATCCCTTGTTTTCTTTCCTAGCCTCCTGTCATTCTCCTCTATTTGAAGTTGAAGTTGTCTGTAGAACTCAGCTTCATCTTCTTCATTGATGTCCAACTTAGATTGCATATCCTTGAGAGTTTCATTACTGGCAATCTTGAGGTGATCTTCAAGTCTGAAAAATCTTCTGACTCCTTTGTTGTCTCTGAACTCCATCAACCAATGAGGTGATTTGTGAACTGTAATTCCTCTTTCTTGAATGAGTAATGTTCTAGGTAAGGCATTGGGCTCCCACCATGTCTTCCTTATGTTGGCAATCTTGTTGAGAATCTCAGTCTTGGCAGTCCTAGTAAAGCCAGAATCCCTTTTTATGGCTGAGTAGACTCTAACCAAGGTAGAGTAGCCTTCATTCAGAATCCTGTAGAGAGGCCAAGTTCTTTCCCCACTTCCTTTGTATTTGAACACTAGTCTTTCTGGTAGCTGTGTGTAGGCATCTATTCCCCTTACTTCCTCCAGCTCATCCAGATAGAGTTCAATGTCTGAAAGTTCCTTTATGTCACAAATGTGAACATAATCATCCTTAGAGGCTTGTGGCTTAGGCTTAGGCTTCAGAGTGAATTTGATTGAGGTTGGAGGAGGTGTTGATTTGATTTTTCTTTTCTGCTTCTTTGATGATGGAGAAGAGGTTAAGAAGGTGGGTAATTTGATGGTGTCCTAATCAATTGGTTCCTCCTTAGGAGTGATTGTTTCACCATGGATGTTTGTGAAGGGGTCAGGCACAATGGGTTCAGGAATAGAAGGTAGTGGTTTGGATTTTGATTGGGTTTCTTCAGTCTCATCTAACATCTTTCTTTTTGTATTGGCCTTCTTTTTGTTCCCTTTCTACCATTCCTCTCTTTCCTTACTTCTTTCTCCCACGTCATCACTAAACATGTCCCACATACCTACATCTTCACTCTTGTCTTCAATTTCTTTCTTTTCTTCAGCTTGACTTGACTTTAGCTGTTTTTCAAGCTTTGCTTGTGCTCTTTTGTCAGCCTTTAGCTTTTTGGCTTCTTCCTTCAACCTTCTAGTTTCTTCCCTCTTGGCTATTGAGAATTTGGGATGTCCTTGAATCACACAAATGCTCTTTCCCTCTCTAAAGATATTAGCCATATTCATCCTTTCAACCACATCTATGGTTTCTTTGTGCTTTATGATACTTCTACCCAAAACCTTGTCTTCATCAGGCTTTGGAAGAGGAAAATCCACTTCTTTCATCTGAGCAAGGCTTAGAGGATTCTTTGTAGAGTCCTTATTGGATCTGTTGTTGGGCTTGAGAACCATAGGTTTCATATTCTTGGCAGAAGTCTCTCGAACCTTATTCCTCCTTACTGGCTTGAGCTCCATAATAATTTATTCCACCATTGTGCTATGCAACAGATTGTGATTTAGAAGCTGTAGAACCAAAAATTTGTTGCACCTTTTCATCAATTTTCCTCCTTTGCTCCTTGACTTGCAATTCAGCTGCTGCTATCTGGATTAGATCAATTTCATCAAGCTTTCCATTGATTTGAATAGGTGGAGAAGTGGTGATGGCAGGAATTAGCACTTTAGATATCTGAACTGTTGTTGATGGCTCTCCTTCCCCTTCCCCTTCCCTTTTATTCTCCCCCTTTTTGTTATCATGAAGGGTATGGGTCAAGCCTTGTGCTTTTGCCAGTTGCATTAGTAGATTTGTCTGAGTTTGTTGATTCTGAAGAATGGTGACCATAGAGTCTTCAATGATCTGAACTCTATTTTCCAACCTGGCCAGCCTCTTGTCAGCATCAGATTCTTACCTCAATCTCACTAACAAATCTTATATAGTACCATAAGGCATGACTGAATCCAACTTCTCAGCATTGTAGGATTTCAGATCAGCAATATCCTGCTTGAGTTCATCCACACTTAGATTCTGTCTGATATGCTACAACTGCAAGAGATGCAAAGAGTCTAGATGAGCTTGAAGAAGTGCCTTTGTACCAGCATCTGAAGTCTCCTGAAGGGCCTTTTGTATAGTCATTACTTGCTTGACCAAAGCTACACCAAACTGTCCTGGTGTAGATTCCTTTGCCCATGCCCAGTCAGGTAGATTTGGAACAGAACTTGGGCCTGTTGCTCCCCCTAAGTTCATGCTCTCATCCAAAGAGTTAGAGTCATCATCATTAGAATTTACTCCAAATTCTTCAGATGGCTCACCAGCTTAAGAAGGCAGCCTATTAACAGCAGCTTTGTCTCTTAGAAGAGATTCTGAAGTGTGTACAATGTTCAAAGTCTGCTCTGCCTCCACATTGCCCTGAGCAGCCAACAATTGATAGGCTGGAACAGGTGAGTAAAAGTGTCAGCATCCAAGGAAATGTTATCAATTACAGCTTTGTAATGTTGCTGAAATTGTCTTTCCTTTTCTACATCATCCACAATCATTGACTCACTAGCAATGGCTGGATCCACCCTTATAGCTTCTGTACCTGCCTTTCTCTCATTTTCTCTTTTTTCTTGCATCATGGGCTCCCCCTGGCTTACACATACCCTCACACCCTCACCCTCACCTTCTAAGGTGGCACTCCCCTCACTTACTTTTGCCATGCTGGAAGAAATAACATGCATATGTTGACTCTCAACCTCTCATTTTGCCTGGGAGCAACCCAGCCTCTCACTCAAATTATCACTCCCTTCCCTCAAACCTAAAAGTGATTGAACAATATCCATGTCTTCTACAGTTGGAATTGTTTCTGTTATATGTGTAGAGACCATCAACGGATAGGGAGTATCCGTTGAAGTGGAAACTGATGCTATCAACGGATAACTGCTGTTAAGCTTATCCGTCGAAGAACAACCACTTGTCAACGGATGAGAGATATCCATTGAATAATGAAAAGATGTAGATATTGAAAGTGACATAATTGTTGAATCTGTGTGAATTGATTTTAAGTGAGGTGACACAGATTCTTCAACTATATCTGAAAGAATTGGCTGATGATCAACAAATCATCTAAAAGATGATGATCATCAGGATTTGAGTGGGGCTCCTCCCTGAGTTTTAAGGAGGGAGAATCAGGAATTGATGTGAATATCATATCCACATCCAGAGAGGGTGATGAAGAGTTTGATGATTGATGTGTTTCTATTATGAGAGAATGGGGCTGTGACTCCACATTTGCTGGAGTCACATCAAGCTGAATTTGAGAAGGCAAAGATATAGGTGGATGTATCTGTGCTGTGTGTGCCCCCTGTGTGGAAACTATGGTTTTAGCCTTCTTCTTCCTTGAAAATGCTTTGATTGGTGAATGTGTGGCTTCAGTGTCCCTCCCTCTTTTGTTCTGTATCCCTGGTTGGGGACTATTTTCAATAGCTGCATCCTTTTGGGAGGATGCAACTAGGGATGTGTTTGACTCCTTTTGAACCACCACAGTCTTTTGAGAGATTGTGGCTTGGCTGGCTGGGGTACCACTCACCTCTCCCACCTTATCCTGGGGGGTTTCTTGGTGTTCACCCCTCCCCTCACCACTCACACCCTGTTCACTCCCTTCAGGGTTTATGGTAGTTGTTACAACTGTTGTCTTTTGGAAAACAACAGAGGTGGTTTTCTTTGACTTGTGTTTTGAAATTTTAGTTTTGGTGGCTTTGGTAGGAACCTGTTTGGACAAAGACACAGATTCTAATGCCACACTATAAGGCAAAGAAACAATGGGGTTGGAAACAGTAGGAGTTATAGAAGTGTTTACCTCACTTACCTGTGGTGCATTCATTATTGGCAAATATACCAATGGCACCTGGCTGTTGAGGTTGATTCTCACAAGGTCTGCAAGGACCCTTTTCTCTTGAGCCCAGCATTTGAGTTTATTGCTCTCATGAGATATAACCAACCCTTTAGCAACATGGTTATCCAATAACATAAAGAATCTAGCATAGTAGATGTTATGGGGTCTATTAGCTTTGTTACCTAACCTGGAACCTAATTCTAGCATGACATAGTTGCTAAAATTAAAGTACCTATCAGAAACTAGCATATAGAGCATATTAACAAGAGATGAAGTTATGGCATCAAAATTGCTAATCTTCCCAGAGAAAACCTTGATAAAGGCATCTCCAAGAAAACTCCATTCTTTCCTAAGGCCCTTCCTTCTAATACTACCTAAACTAGCAGAATTAAAAGCATAGCCTATAAAATCTAACATAGCAGATACATCTTTATCAGTATGTGGTGTCATGGCATTATTCTCAGGCAACTTAAAGCAAGACTGTATATCATCACAGTTAATGCAATAATCCTTACCTTTGAGAGAGAAGGCAATAGTCATATCTGTGGAGTTGAACTCTGCAGTTGTCTAAATCTCCTCAATTACCTCACAGTAAATGGTTGGGGCTTCCAGCATTGCATAACTTAGTTTGCAGTTTTTGATGAAGTCCATCATCTAGTGATAATCAGAATGGGCTTCATTCTTTTCAACCAAGGCTACAAAATTGTTCTTTTCATAAACAAATCCAGACTGAGACATAATTTTGACTACTGGTGCCATTGTTGTGAGTAGAGGTTGCAGAGAAAAACTTGAGAGTTTTGAGAGAGAAGGAGAATAAAAATTGCAAGAAAGCGTAAAGTGAAAATAAGAATTCAATGGGCTTTTATACTTTCTTGAATTAAAACGTAAATAAAATGATTAAATGATACTTTTAAATAGATTACAGCCGTTTAAGAGTAGAGAAAACTGTAGAAATTCTGAAAACTGCCTTTAATACAAATACATACAACAGTGTATATCTGTATTAACGGTTAAGTAAAAGAATCAACTGGTTGTGACTCACTTAAAGTAACTGATGTGACACTTCAACAGATAAGGTAAATAGTTATCCGTTGATGATCAACACTATTTTATCCGTTGAGGGATAAAATTACCAGAAATGTATTTGTCTTTCAACGGATAATGAACATCCGTTGATAGAACAATTTTGGCTTTCAACGGATTGGGAATATCCATTGATAGAATAATTTTTTACTTAAAGCCAACTTTGTTCTTGCAGCAAATTCATTTCAGGCTTCAAGGCAGATTATAAAGAGGACATAAATTTATGAATAATTAAGCATACCTAGCTCACTTACTAATCTTGTGAATGTTGATTCATCAAGTGGCTTGGTGAATATGTCTGCAATCTGCTTTTCACTTGGAACAAAATGAAGTTCCACTGTACCTTTCATCACATGTTCCCTAATGAAGTGGTACTTGATGTCAATGTGCTTGGTTCTTGAGTGCTGCACTGGATTTTCAGTAATGGCAATGGCACTTGTGTTGTCACAGAATATAAGAATTTTGTCAACAGTTAGTCCATAGTCAAATAGTTGATTCCTCATCCATAGTATCTGTGCACAGCAACTACCAGCAGCAATGTACTCAGCTTCAGCTGTTGATGTAGAAACAAAATTTTGCTTCTTGCTGAACCATGACACAAGCTTGTTCCCTAGAAATTGACAGGTGCCTGTTGTGCTTTTCCTGTCTATTTTGCAGCCTGCATAATCTACATTTGAGTAGCCGATTAGATCAAAACCAGACTCTCTAAGGTACCAAATTCCTAGATTTGGAGTCCCTTTGAGATATCTGAAAATTCTTTTAATAGCCACTAAATGAGATTCTTTAGGGTCAGCTTGAAATCTAGCACAGAGACATGTAGAAAACATTATATCAGGTCTACTAGCAGTTAAATATAAAAGCGAGCCAACCATGCCTCTATAACTTGAAATGTCCACAGACTTTTCAGCCTTGTTTAATTCAAGCTTGGTGGCAGTGGCCATGGGAGTTTTTGCAGATGAACAGTCCATTAAGTCAAACTTCTTTAAAAGATCATAAATATATTTAGTTTGACTAATGAAAATTCCACCACTAACTTGTTTAACTTGTAAACCAAGAAAATAAGTTAGCTCTCCCATCATGCTCATTTCATATTTACTTTGCATTAACTTAGCAAACTTTTTACAAAGCTTATCATCTGTAGATCCAAATATAATATCATCTACATAAATTTGAACAAGTATTGAAGAGCCATTAACATTTCTAAAAAAAAGAGTTTTGTCAACAGTACCTCTTGTGAAGTGATTATCTAGAAGAAATTTTGACAAAGCCTCATACCAAGCTCTTGGTGCTTGCTTTAGTCCATAGAGTGCTTTCAACAGATAATACACATAGTCTGGAAAGTTTGGATCTTCAAATCCTGGAGGTTGGCTTACATAAACTTCTTCCTCCAATTCCCCATTTAGAAATGCACTCTTGACATCCATTTGATAGACTTTGAAATTGGCATGGGCTGCATAGGCTAGAAAAATTCTGATGGCTTCAAGTCTGGAAACTGGAGCAAATGTTTCATCAAAATCTATTCCCTCTTGTTGAGAATAGCCTTTAGCAACCAATCTGGCTTTATTCCTTATGACAATGCCATTTTCATCCATCTTGTTTCTGAATACCCATTTTGTGTCAATAGAACTCTTGTTCTTTGGCTTGGGTACCAGCTTCCATACTTTGTTCCTCTCAAATTGGTTTAGCTCATCTTGCATTGCTAAAATCCAATCTGGATCCAATAGAGCTTCTTCCACTCTCTTAGGTTCCTCCTGTGATAGAAAGCTAATATATAGACATTCATCTTGAGTAGCCCTTCTAGTTGGCACTTTAGATGTAGCATCACCAATGATCAGTTCAAAAGGATGATTCTTGGTCCATTTCCTTTGAGGTGGTAGATTAACTCTAGATGAGGTTGCCTCAGTATTGTCATGATGTGAGATAGAATGTTGATTGGTGGAAACTCCCCCTGAGTTGCTGATCCTTTGAAAGGAATTGGGAGCTCTATCAAATGATGAAGTGAATTTATTATCCGTTGACAGACTGTTATCAACGGATGCTTCATTGTGAACTTCAACGGATGATGAACTTTGTCTTTCAACGGATGTTGCATTGCTTCTTTCAACGGAAGCTGAATTATGACTTTCAACGGATGCATCATTATATGCATTATCCAAAGGCAGATTTTGAATTCCTCTTGAGATACCTTCTTCATCATTCTCATCTTCACTATCATCACAATATATCTCAATATTGTCAAATTTGAGTCCTTCATGATGTCCCTCATCTGTTAGTCCATCAATCTTTTTATCATCAAACACAACATGCACAGATTCCATGACAATGTTGGTTCTTAGATTGTAGACCCTATATGATTTTCCAGCAGAATAACCAATAAATATTCCTTCATCAGCCTTTGCATCAAACTTCCCTTTGTGATCAGATTGATTCCTTAAGATGTAGCATTTGCAACCAAAGACATGCAGAAAGTTTAAAGTTGGTTTTCTTCTCTTGAATAATTGATAGGGAGTCATGCCTTTTGCCTGATTTATTAGAGAAATATTCTGAGTGTAACATGCACAGTTAACAGCCTCAGCCCAAAAGTAAGTTGGGAGTTTTGACTCTTCAAGCATTGTCCTTGCAGCTTCAATTAGTGATCTGTTCTTCCTTTCCACCACACCATATTGTTGTGGAGTCCTTGGAACTGAGAACTCATGCATGATCCCATTTTCTTCACAGAACAACTTCATGGTTGAATTCTTGAACTCAGTTCCATTGTCACTCCTAATATTCCTCACTTTGAAATCAGGATGATTGTTGACTTGCTTGATATGATTGATAATGATTTCACTAGCTTCATCCTTTGATCCAAGAAAGTAAACCCATGAAAACATTGAGAAATCATCTACAATCACTAGGCAATATCTTTTCCTTAAAATTGACAATACATTGACTGGTCCAAAAAGATCCATGTGTAGCAGTTGTAATGGTTCATCAATTGCAGATTCAAGCTTCTTACTGAATGATACTTTCTTTTGCTTTCCTTTCTGACAAGCATCACACAGTCCATCCCTTGTGAATTCTACTAGAGGCATTCCTCTAACTAAGTCCTTTTTGACTAGATCATTCATTGTCTTGAAATTCAAGTGGGACAACTTCTTGTGCGATAGCCAACTTTCAACTGGACTTGCTTTGCTGAAAAGACAAGTAATAGATTCTGCATCTGTAGAGTTGAAGTCAGTTAAATACATATTCCCTTTTCTAACTCCAGTTAGAACCACTTTATTGTCCTTCTTACTTGTGACAATACAGGCTTCAGAATTGAAGGAAACAGTATTCTCTCTGTCACATAGTTGACTGATGCTCAATAAGTTGTGTTTGAGACCATCAACCAATGCAACTTCATCAATGATGACATTTTCTTTTGAAATCAAGCCATATCCCATAGTAAATCCTTTGCTGTCATCTCCAAAGGTTATGCTAGGGCCAGCTCTCTCCTTAAACTCTGTGAGCATGGTGAAATCTCCTGTCATGTGTCTTGAACAAGCCACTGTCCAAGTACCAGAGATTCCTTCTTTTTCCCTGCACACAAAAAAATCAATCAAGTTGATTTTGGTACCCAAGTTTCCTTGGGTCCAGCCTTGTTAGTCTTTTTCCTAGACTTCATTCATCCTGCATCTTTTGACTTAGGTAACTTTGGGTCAACCTTGGTCTCAGATGTAGTTGGTTGAAGTGTAGGGTTAGTCACAGAATCATTTAGCACATTTGATTGAATTTGATAAGGCATAGATTTTGCAAACATGTTATTCCACATAGACATATTGTATGGCATTTGAGGCATACTAAATACAGTAAAATAAGGATTATTAATATATGGCATGTTTGCAAAATGTGCATGGGGATTCTGATGAGACATAACAGGCATAGCATGCAGAGGTGACATAGATATGTTAGGCATGGAGGGATTTGAAGGTATGGGAGCATTCTTAACAGATTTTCAGTTATCAGATAGATGATTAACACTTTTACAATGCACACAGCTTTTTCTAGGAGCATACCTATCAGGTGTGTAATTGTTATGTTTATTAATCCCTACCTTCCCATTTCTTTTAGATTTTCTTTTAGTTTCCTTTTTATCCTCAACCAACTTAAGCCTATTTTTCAGCTGATCTAAAGTCATGTGTCCTATATTCACCTTACTGGCATCTTTGGATGTGCTAGCTCCTTCTTTGACAAAGTTCTTGAAAGTTGAACCATCCTTCTTATTGAGATTTTTATTTTTGAAATTACTTACCTGTTTTAATTGATGAGCCTTCAACGGATGCCCTTTTTCTTCCTTCAACAGATAACTTTCATCATCCGTTGATTCCACATCAGGTTGACAATCCATCAATTAATTCTAACTCCTTTTTGTTTTTCTTCCAAGCATCCTCACAGAATGATTCAATTCCCTGAACCTTGGCAATCTGAACACTAACATCCCTATATGTTTTCCAGGACTTGATTACCTCTTGCTCACTCTCTAACTGTTTAGAAAGAATTTCTACTTTCTTAACAGCTTCTTCTAGTTCACTCTCAACAGTCAAGCATTTAAGTTTAATCTTTTCAAGCTCAATTACCTGATCCTCTAACACAACATTCCTATCACTTAAAAACACATTATTCTCTTTGATCCTAGTGTTTTCTTTGGCTAGTGATTTAAGGGAAATACACAAATGATATAATTCATTGGACATATCATTCATGGCTTCATTGCATTCATTTTTAGAAAGCTGAGAGAGATCAGTAGTAATTACCTGGTTGCTTGATAAACTAGTTTCATTTTCATCAGAATTAGCCATCAGGGCTAGGTTGACATATTCCATATCATCATCTTCATTGACTCCATCTGCTGCCCAATCATCTTGAGTGAGAAAAGCTCTTTCCTTTTGTTTGAGCAAATCAAAATACTTCTTTTTGTAATCAACTTTCTTAAATTTCTTCTTATCAGAGGTTGGTTTCCTACAGTCACTTGCAAACTGTCCACTAATGCCACAATTATAACATTTGAACTTGGATTTGTCCACCATGTTTTTGTTTGGCTTAGTGAATTTTGTATTTTTCCTAAACTTCATCTTTGCAAACCTCCTGGACAGAAAAGCCAGATGTTCATCAACATCATCAGAGTCATCCTGACTAATTGTCTTCATCCTCAGCTACTTGCTCTTTACCCTTGCTTGATTCTGATTTGCTTGTGCCAATTTTGAGACTTGGCATTGTCTTCTCCTCATTCCTGGCTTCAATCTTCTCACTGTCAGCTACAAGTGCAACTGTTCCTCCTTTTCTCTTTCCCTTTTCCAGCAGCTCATCCTGCTCCATTTCAAGTTCATAAGTCTTCAAAATTCCATATAATCTTTCAAGTGTGAAGTTCTTATAATCTTGAGAATTTCTTAGAGAGACAGTCATAGGCTTCCATTCCTTTGGTAGAGACCTCAGAAATTTTAAGTTGGAATCCTTGATTTGGTACACTCTACCATACAGCTTCAATCCATTTAATAGTTTCTGAAATCTGTTGAAGGTATCATTTAATGATTCTCCTTCTTCAAAGTGAAAATATTCATACTGTTGAATAAGAAGCTGCATCTTGTTCTCTCTAACCTACTCAGTACCTTCACAGATGATTTGTACAGTATCCCAAACTTCCATTGCAGTTTGACTATTGATGACATTGTCAAACATATCTTGATCTAAGCCATTAAACAAAATGTTCATGGCTTTTTTGTCCTTGCGGATTTCTTCCATGTCTTCAATAGTCCATTCTGATGTTGGCTTGGGAATGGACTGTCCAACAGCAACTGTTGCAGTAGCAGCTGTGGCCACTTTGTGAGGGATGTGAGGACCATTTTCAATATAGTTGATGTAGCTTTCATCTTGAGAAAGAAGATGTAAATCCATCTTCACTTTCCAGTGATGATAGTTATCTTTTTCCAGGACTGGAATCTTTATACCAATGCTAGGAGGATTCTTCTATGCACTCATGATGTTAGCAGAATAGATCTTTAAACTCTTTGTATGTTAAGAGCTTGCTCTGATACCAATTATTATTCCCAATGGACTAATAATGAGATTTACAGAAGGGGGGTTGAATGTAAATCTCAAAACTTTTTCAAGTTTTGAGCAGTTTCTAAGGCTAAATGTTTTAGTGAGCAAATGTGTGTGAATTGCTTGAGGCTAATACAGACAGATATATATATTCAAACACAAACACAAAGAACTGAAAAACTTTTCTGGTGGATTTGTTGTTCCACCAGAGATGTGTTATTTCAGAAAATCTGTGATTTAAAGAATTAAGTCACAGCTGCTTCCTAGTACAAACTAGATGATTTTCTCTCTGGATTTTTCTAAACAGCTCTTGAAAATTCACACCTAATTACTAGCTGCTACTTGGTTTATATATCACCAAGTTTACAAGTGAAGACAAAACTGTAAAATACAATTAAAAAGGCTCTTCACATGTTTCTTCTTCATTTCTCTATCCAATGCAATTTGGGTTTAGCTGTTAATCTTTGAATACTCCCTTGTTTGTACCAGAATGGAAATGCTGCATTTTCTTGATTCCTCCTAGAGGCTGCCACATTCCAGTTTGTCTCTGTCAACCCATGTGCCTTTGTCAGCTTATGAATTGTCACTATCAACTGCTATTGAATTAAGCATCCGTTGAAGCTTTCATCCGTTGATGCCTTATCCGTTGAGGCTTTATCCGTTGAAGCTTTATCCGTTGATGCATTAGCAGTTGAAGTCTTATCTGTTGAAGCACTTATCCATTGAAGCTTTAGAGACATCCGTTGAAGCTTTGTTTCTTATCCGTTGAAGGTCTTCAATATCAGTTGATACTTCTTCACTTATACAAAATTACAAGGCATGAAAAATTTACAATTAGCCCTCCTATTTGCATATCCACTAGTAGTCAACATGACTGATAATTTCCTACAACATCTAAGAATTACAACTTGAATCCAGAGAATGAAATGTGCTACAATACTAAACTTATTGCTAAGTAAAGCTACTCCTTCAACGGATAGCCAAGATGGTCTTATCCGTTGAGGCTACAAACACTAGATTTCTACTTAAGTGTTTTGTTTAACTTATCATCAAACTAATACACATATTCCTAACATATAGAATTATATAAGAATATAGTATATCATTCGTGTTTCTGTTACAACACAGCGAAAGTAAATAGTTAATGTGTGAATCTTTCAATCCCTAAATCTAATTCTTCCTTACAGGGGTAGGGGCGGCCTTGAAAACTGCAAACGTGGAAGCTGGATCGACTGTAGCTATCTTTGGACTTGAAGCCATAGGATTGGCAGTATGATTCTAAAATATTTCTAAATATGTTTAATTTGATAGAATATGATATATCTTGGCTCCGATAAGATAGTGAATAACCAGTTTGAGATATGATGTATGTCATAGGTATCAGAAGGATCAAGACTTTGTGGGGCTAAAAGAATAATTGGCGTTGATGTGAATGAAGACAAATATGAGATAGGTAATGAATTCATGCAGAACTCTGCTTCTAGTCCTTAAGTATTTAACAGAACTCTGTTTGTAGTCGTTATCAAGTATTCATTAGGACCTATTGGCTGCTAATCTAGATCAATATTTCCTGGATTTTGGACCTGTGATAGATAGACCAATTGTCCATATCAAGCCATAACTAACGGAGTCTGATTGAGTAACAAGTTTTCGTTAGCTTGTATATTGATGCCCGTCATTCTCACTGAGGCAAGTATATATAAGTGATCTGTCAACAATGTAGAACTAAGAACATACCTTTACAGAAGGAGTCAGCAACTGATATGCTGATTTCATAGATTTGGCTGCTCCATGAGATACCTTTGGTGTTTCTTCACCAGCATCACATTCTTCTTCATCATTGTCATCTTTTTTATATTCATCTGAATTAACTAATTTTGACTAACATGAAACTTTTTTATCTTTATTAAACAGGAAATAAGCGAAAAGGCAAAAGAAAGTCAGAAACATAATGATCATGTTCATTACCTAAGGCCTAGTGGATATGCTTCAAAAAGAACAAAGTGGTCTATTGATGACCCCATCACTTCTCTCAATGATCCTGATTACAACAATCTGTCATTGCTATCAACTGAGCGCACTGGACGCGATTTTCATTGGCTTAGAGCACGTGCAAGAGCTGATGGACAGGGTGGTCATTACTTTCCAAATAAGAAGACAAAGGATGTGTGCCTGACCATGGTAATTCACTATACTTTTTAAAATCAGCAGGGGTATCCTTGTGAAATGAAGTGTTTCTAATGAATGTTTATTTTACAGAATGAGTTGCACAATCAAGCATCAGAAGGTTCATGGAATCCACAAGGCCATGATGACTTATTAACACGTGCACTTGGGAATAAAGAGCACGGGGGACGTGTTAGAGGCGTTGGTGGAGGCGTGAAAATAAAAGATGGATTTAAGTCAGGGCCAAGGAGACATAGTGGTCTTCTATCGACAGATGAATTGGCCACCATTACGGAAGAAATCAGAAAAAAAGTTCAGAAAGAGTGCGAGGAAATGATGAATTAAAATTGGAAGGCATCTTCAATCAGTTGAAGCAGATGGGTGTGTCACTCGAGGCTGATCAATTTGTAAATGATGTTGGTGCCCAAAAAGTTGATAATGCTCGAAGTAGTTGTCACTCGGTGGATCCGGAAGATTATTTTTCAACTATCAAGGTACTGTCAACATAATTTTATGGTTATAATAGTACAACAGTGTAGTTAAAATATGCTACTGTCACCTATAAGACCAACATAGAGACTCAAGTCGGCAGTGAATCAAACATATAGTACTTGCTATACAACTGAATTATTTTGTGCTCTCAAAAGACATGACTTGAACCTGATATAAAAATGCTCTTTCTAATGAAAAATTCTTTTGAATATTGCAGGTTCCAAAACTTTGTCGGCTATGTGTAATACATGTAGAAAGAGGAAAAGTTGTTGCAGCTAGAGGGACTCTTTTCCCAACAAACAATCAGGGAGAGATGATCCATAATAACCCGATTGCCCCTCAGAATGTTAGAGTATCAGTTGATGATGTTATAACTGAATACCAACTTACTCCACTTCCTGTTCCATGTTACGAACACGAGACAATAGGAAATGCAGCTGGTAGCTTTGTTCAATGGTCGAAGGACCTTGTGATGTTGGGACAGGTATATCTTGTTTGGTTCAATTATGAAAAGTTTCCATTAAATATAACCCAATAAATATGTCTTTGATTAGGATCCTATATTGGAAAAGAAAAAACTCCATGAGATGACGCCAATTCAAAAGTCATCAAAGGTTGAAAGTAAAGGGTCGGTGACTCCTCTGAAGCAAAGCCCTCAAGTAGTTGGTGATGACATAAATTCGAGTGATCACTGTGCAGGTTTAAGTTTCTTACTCAAAAAGAGGCCCCCTTCTAAAAAATCTGATGCATTCGTTTTTGAGGAAATTTGAGATGGTCCAATATATATCACACTCGAAGATGTCAATCAGTTTTTGAGAATGAGTTGGTTAAACATACCCATTGTGGAACTGTTTTTAAAGTAAGACTCAGTCTTTCTTCCTAATTTACTTTAGAATCTATTAGCACACACACATATATTGTGATAAATAATATTTGTAGGTATGTTAGCAAGTTGTGCAAACAATTGAAGGACGATAAGTTTGCATTCATGTTGCCAGCTAGACTAGCAATACCACATAATCATGAGCAGCAAAAATGCAAGGACGAAGCAACTGATTACATGACAAGTCTTTTGGTTGCTAATAAGGATAAACGTTATATCCTAGCCCCTTACATCCAAGAGTAAGAATAAAATCATAGTAATTGTCATGCTATATATATATAATTATATTCCGTCTAATATATTATATATGTTTTTATTGTAGAGATCATTGGATGTTGCTACTTTTTTGTCTCAATGAAAGTGCTATATACGTGTTTGATTCGTTGAAAAAAAGAAAGGAAGATACGGTTGACCACACCTGCACGAATGTATGTTAAAATTTCAAATTTCATGTTGTATAATTACTACATAGAACCTAGTCCTATAAGTGATGTGATGAAAATATACGTATTTTACAGGGCATTTAAATTATATGTACCTCAAGGTGGATTGAAGAATAACATAAAAGAGTTTATTTGGCATCACACCGAGGTTCATGTATAACTTACTTTGGTTTGTTTATTTCACTTATATTATATGCTCCTCACTTTTTAGTTATTATTTATGAATCTTGTTTGTTTATGTGTAGTGTCCCCAACAAAAAGGAGGCACATAATGTGGTTTTTTCGTGATGAGGTACATGTATGACATTGTCACGCTTTCTCAAAAAAATGCCAACATGAATTGGAAAGTGGTAAGGAAACTAAAATATCATAAATATTGGTTTACAATTTTTAAAATCAAGTACTAATATTTTAAGTATGTTAAATTTTTGGTAGGGTCTTGGTTCTAGAAGCTATGGTAGAAAGGAAATTAGCGAGATACGAGAGATTTGGGCTCAATTTTTTACACTTGAATGTCTATAGTCAGGTAATTTTTTTCAGTACATGTCATTAATTCATGTTCACAATAAATATTGTCATTAATTCATGTTTTGTTGAATAATTTATTCCATATATGATTTTATGTACTAATATAAACTTCTTTTTTCAGGGCATGGTACTTGGAGATACAAGAAGAGAGTGCAGAACAATTACAAGGAGTCTAGATATCATCAAGAATTGAGTTAGTGTGAGGGATTTGTCATGAAAACATTAGTTTTGGATGAATTTTTGTAAATATTGGGTTATAAACTAAAATTATGAACAATTCCAAATTTATTTTAATATAATTTATGAACCTTTTTTAATTTTTGGGTGTACCTCTGTTTTTAATATGTGTAGTAAACAGGTTAAAAATGATCAAGAAAAAAAAATTGATCAGACAAAAAAAATGCAATTATAGACCTAAGGCGTCGGCATTTTAGGACCCGACACATTTGCTCTACAACTTTTAGCGTCGACATTTTAGTGAGACCGACGCAATTGATAAGCACAATAGCGTCGACATTTTAAGAAGACCGACACAACAGATCTAAGATTTAGCGTCGGTTGTTTAATTGACCGACACTGTTTGTAAACCTATAGCGTCGATTTTCTTTCCTTCTGTGTGTGTTATCTAACCGATGCTAAACAGTTTTTTGCGTCGACCATTTAACCGACGCTGTAGGCATGTACCTACAGCGTCCCCTGCATTTACTACGCTAAAAAACCGACGCCTTAGGCCTTTTTTGACCGACGCCTTAGGTCTTTTCTGTACTAGTGTAGGGACATTTAGGAATATCAATACTATTCTCATAATCTCATTTCTAAGTCACGTATTTAGAGATATAGATTTACATATCATATTCCAAGGACATTTATTAATCTAACATTTTATCGCAGAAAATTAAGATATAATAAATTACTAAAGAATAATCCATAGAATCATAATTAATAATCCAAATATCTCATAACATAAACATAATAGTGTTGTCTCTAGGAATGCCACAGGGCTCCCACTAACCTTCTTGTAAACACATAGTACTATTTCCCAACCAAGTCTTAACAGGTCGTAGGGAAGGTATGTCATTCCTTTTTAGTAATATGTCATCTACATTTAGTACTAGGAATGCCACATAGCTCCCATTAACTTTCTTGTAAACACATGGTTCATCTTCAGTTTGAATAAAGCTAAATTTTTTGGCTGTTTAATAAAAACGGCAATTCCTTCTCCTTAAGGCTTGCTTCGATCCATTTAAGAAACTTACAGACCATCTTAGCAAACTTGGGATAGAAAAAACCCTCAAGTTGTATCATGTATACATCCTTTTCAAGGCTCCTATTTAAGAAAGCGGTTTTGACATCCATTTGCCAAATCTCATAGTTGTAGTATGCAGCTATTGCTAGGAAAATCCTGATGGACTTGACCATAGCAACTAGTGAAAGAGTCTCATCATAGCCTATACCATATATTTGTTTGAAACCTTTTGTCACTACTCGCGCTTTATAGGTCTGTACTTTACAATCCATGTTAGTTTTCTTGTTGAAAACCCACTTGCACCCTATAGGTTTTACCCCTTCAGGTGGATCAACTAAAGTCCATACTTTATTTTGTTACATGGATTCCATTTCGGATTTTATGGCCTTTAGCCATCTCTCGGAGTCTGGACTGTTCATAGCTTCTTGGTAGGTAAGAGGCTCATCATTGTCTATGAGCATTACATCATCATCTTAAGTCAAGAGAAATCCATAATATCTCTCTAGCTCATGACGAGCTTTACTAGGTCTACGAACAATTTGTGTTTCCGGAGCAGGAACATCTTGATGTACTTCCTGCCCACTTTCCAACTCTGGTTCAATGTTATTTTGTATAACTTGATATTCATCGAGATCTATAGTTTTCCCACTAATTTTCTTGGAAAGTAACTATTTTTCAAGAAATACAGCGGTTCGAGCAACAAACACTTTATTCTCGGTAGGATTATAGAAACTATACCCTTTTGTTTCTTCAAGATATCCCACAAAATAACATTTATCCAATTTTGGTCCTAGCTTGTCAGACCCCAAGCATTTCACAAACGCTTCGCATCCCCATACTTTCATAAACAACATGTTGTTATATTTCTCAATCTATATTTCATATGGAGTCTTTTGAACCGATTTAGTTGGAACTCGATTTACTGTATATGCAGCCGCTTCTAGAGCATAACCCTAGAAACTTATTGGATGATCTGCTAGACTCAATATCGATCGCACCATGTCCAACAAGGTACGATTTCTCCTCTCAGAAACTCCATTCCATTGAGGTGTTCCAGGAGGAGTAAGCTATGATACGGTACCACACTCCTTCAAGAAACCTTTAAACTCCACGATCTAATCATAGAACTTTTATACTTTTCCATGTTTGTTTTTCCACTCCGGCCTTGTATTCTTTAAAATTTTCAAAAGCATCGGATTTTTTCTTCAAAAGATACATATATCCATATCTACTGAAATCGTCAGTAAATGTAATGAAGTAGTAAAAGCCACATCTTGCCATCATACTCATTGGACCACATACATCACTATGTATAAGTCCTAATCAATCGGTGGCCCTTTCACCTTATCCGGTAAAAGGAGCTTTAGCCATTTTGCCAATGAGACAAGATTTGCATTCTTCGTATGAATCAAAATCAAACTTATCCAAGTAACCATCTTGATGTAATTTGGAAATGTGTTTCTCATTTATGTGACCTAAAAGACAATGCCAAAGGTATATTTGATTTGAGGCTTTTATCCTAATACGTTTATTATCATTATTTATGTTATAGACATGACTATCTAAATCAAGAACATATAAACCAATAAACAAACGTGCAACCGCATAGGTAACATTATTCAATGAAAAGGAATAACCATTATTTTGAATCAAAAATGAAAAACCTTTCTTGTCCAAACAAGAAACTGAAATAATGTTTCTGTAAATCGCAGGCACGTAAAAAAGAGTTATCTAGTTCTAAAATAAGCCCAGTGGGCAATGGTGAATGATAAGTCCCTACAGCTAAAGTAGCAACCTTTGCTCCATTTCCAACTCGTAGGTCGACTTCTCCCTTCACCAATGTCCTACTTCCCTGCAATTACTGCATATTTATACAAATGTGAGAACTACAGTCAGTATCTAATACCCAATATGTAGAAGTAGACAAATTTACTTCTATAACATAAATACTTGAATTAAAAGCTGCAAAAACAACCTTCTTCTTCTTCTTTAGATCCTCCAAATAAGCTTGACAGTTTCTCTTCCAATGACCTGGTTTCTTGCAATAGTGACAATCACTAACCTTTGGAACACCACCTTTAGGATTCAAAGCCTTGGTCGGATCAGGTTTCGGATTGGCATTAGATTTAGATCCCATCTTCCTCTTGCCTTTCCATTTATACTTTCCTTTGGCCTTCCTCTTATTCACCATCAACATGGGAGCAGGGGACGCTTTCTGAATGTTGGTCTCAGCAGTTTTCAAAATAGCCAACAATTCGGTGGGGTTATTATATATCTAATTCATATTGTAGTTCATCATAAATTGAGAATAGCTGTTGTTTAAATATTACAAAATTAGATCAATCTAGTGCTCCATAGCAATCGGGGCACCCAACGACTTGAAAGTATCAAACCTCTCCTGACAAGCATGTCCTTGAAACATATGATTGAGGTGCTCAATCATATCATAAGAATTCATATTCTTATGTTATTTCTGAATTTCAACACTCATGGTCGCTAATATGAGACATTGAACATCCGTTTCATCATCGATATGTTTCTCATAAACAGTATGTTGAACACGGGATGATCCTTCAGGGAGAGGTGCAGGGCGATGAATATTTATTACATAGAGATTGCGCTCTTACTTGAGGACAATCCTCAAGTTCCTCTGCCAGTCAAGGAAGTTTATTCCTATTAGCTTGTCCTTTTTAAGGACTGATCGCACAGATAAGTTGTTTACATTATTTTCCATTAGATATCTACAATGTTTAAAAATACATAAGATAAATTAGTCTACATATGACTATTAAATTATGTTCAAGTGATTATTCATATATATATTCAAAATATATATCTCCCACTATTTTTATCAAATTAATAGCCCTAACTATTAATTCGAAAAGAATATATTCTATACACTTTCTAGTGAGCCAAGATCCATATTTCATCATATCTTAGGTTAGCTTTGGCTTTTCTCCCAAAATAAGATTATTTAGGTAGACAACATTTGTCAATTATATCAACTGTATAACTCTTGGATAGTTTAGTGGAACAACATTGATTCGTATTTATCCAATAAATCTCACCAAACTCTATACCTCTAAGTTACAATCCTATTGTGGTAACTTAGTTAAGTCAAACCCAAAGGTCTAAGAAGTATCATATACTTCAACACGTCGTCCCACGGTAGATGGGAGTACTTCGCTCTGGTGAACCCACTCCTCATCGATCTAGGGATTAACGTGTTGGACATATTGGAAGGCATCTAAAAACTTAATATAAACATTAGGGTTTTGTTAGTATTATAACGATCATGATCCCATCATAAAGAGATTCCCAATTTTTCCTTGAATAAGATACTTCAAATCAATACTCGTCAATAGTGTGATTTCCAGGTAGTGAGGGAGTCACATCGGTCTCACTTAAAACTCATAAGCTTACAAGTTTAATGAACCCGTTTTTGACAAAATCGCCCCATGGCAGAAATAATGAATATTCATATTTTATTCTGTGTTTCACAAACACGAGAATCTCATAATTGTTTGTAAATTTTAAAATCTTGAGTTGTTACAGATTTTATCATCTTTAGAAGGAAGGGCATGGGTGACGTATCTAATACATACATTCATGCAAGATTAATCTAATTAAAGCATGCATCATTAACTATTCTAAACATACATTCATACATCAATATATAAAGTGTGGTATGTAAATGTGCTTGGTTATGGCCTTTATCCTATGTGATCTTTTCAAGCTAATGAAAGGATCAAGGTTAATCTATGGTGAATAATATAAATACAATTACAAGTCTTCATTCTTCTTATTTCGATTGTTGCTCATCCTCTTGGATCACCCCTTCTAGAATTATATTACATTAAAACAACCTATATTAATGTACTTACATAAGAAAACTCGAGTTATATTCTAGGCTAAATAGTTACAAGAATAATGAAAACGACGTGCAAGTCGTATTTATAAAACCAAAACCATAAACTTAAACTAAAGGTCTTAAGGCCATAACCAGCACAATGCTCAAGAAAACAAATAAAAAACTTGAAAAAATATAGCGGAGGTCCGGGGGCGGGGTCCTGGGGTGGCAACCCCACGCTGGAGTCGATCTCGAAGATTTTTTTTCCGGAAGACCAGTCTTCTACAGAAACTTCAATTTCAGAATGACAGATCAAATCTGAACCAGTCTCTGCCACTACTGCATCATATACAGTTTCAGAAGCATGTATCAAATACATACTAATCATTCCCTGTTTAAAAGATCATGTCGATACACCATCTATCCAAGAATTTATATCACTATTTATAAACCAGACATCAAGCATAACATACAAATCGCATACTGATCAGTTATGAAAAAATATAACGTGCTAGTATCATCATATACATATACATCACGTGAATATATAGAAAACTCTATATAACAGTTTGATTATTAATCAACATAACAACATGCATATTAAATCTAACACATAAACGGTATCAATATACATACATGGCAGATCTGATTTATGCTTAATATATTGAAAAACTGTCAAACACGTAACCAAATCATCCCATTATACACATAGCTCTGATGCCATTGTTAGGGATTCATAGCACAAAACGTAACAGAAAATAAAAATTTTGAATCATGTATAATGACTGGATAATTGTGGAGAATAAGGTCATGTACCTTAATAAATCTTTCTATATGATTGTAAAGGAAGTCCTGATCTTGATGAATCATAGCAGCCCTCCTTGCGAAGATCTTCTCTCCAAGGTATCTACATGAACGTACAATCGTCTAACGATCACCGGAGCCGGTACTAGCCGATTTGGTTGCCTCTTCCTCACTCTCTTTCTCTCTAGCCTCTCTAAGATGTAGAGCTGCTAGGGTTTTTTCTCAACAAACTAAATTTGACAAATAGCCCTAAAAATATACATCTTAATGTTATATGGGGGAGAGAAAATAAGGCCTAACCCTAAACCTAAAGGGCTTCTAAAAACAACCCATTCTGATTTTGGGTTTATTTTATTACTATTAAATTTGAATTCTAATATATATATATATATAATTAATCAAGTGTCACTTAAATAATTTATTAATTAAATTCAAAGCAATAATAATAAAATATGTGTATTTATATTTTAAATAACCCTCCATTTTAAACGTTCTTTGTGTGTGACCCTTTAGCTTATTATTATGTTGGCAATAATTTTATTTTCTAATAAAATTATAAACAATGAGCGGCATCTAGTAATGCATCATTGTACCCAAGTAATAATAATAATTGGTGATTCAATTAAATTTTTCGTGAAAAATGTACAATGTAATATAATCCCTTTAGCCTTATATTATAGATCAAACTCAAGTTATGCATTGTGTCATCCTCTGTTGACGTTTAATTCTTATTTTCTTGATAAATGAGTAAACTATTAACAAATCAGTATTTGAGCACATCCATGCATTTTATATTATTACTCAATCAAGAGGCCAATAATATCATTCCTTGATATAGGAGGGCTAAATCCCATCTATGTCATTCATATTTCTCATACGATTTATAATATACCCTATGTCTACTTTTATTATTACCCGGTCAAAGATTACTTTTAATAGTATCAAAGTATATTAATTCTCGTATAGAAATATAATGACTTCAGGTTTAAGGACTAATACATAATTATTACTGTGAAATTAACTAATGATACTATAAACATGTAGTATCTCACAATGGGTCAATCCAATACCAAATATCTAATACATGTGCCTGTGTTTTGACTTTAGTATCACAATAGCTGTGGTCAATGAGATGTGATCATCAGTCAACAAACACACTAGTCTCAATTTATTTATATCGTCCCTTAACAATAATACTTGACTAGGGACATTTAGGAATATCAATATTATTCTCGTAATCTCATTTCTAAGTCACGTACTTAGAGATATAGATTTACATATCATATTCCAAGGACATTTATTAATCTAACAATTTATGGCATAAAATAAAAATATAATAAATTACTAAAGAATAATCCATAATCATAATTAATAGTCCAAATGTCTCATAACATAAACATAATAGTGTTGTCACTCACACTAACAGTAGTAGGGGTACCTTTTTTTGCACATGCAAAGTTAACGGTCGAAAATTTTTTAGACATCGGTGTTAGATATATTTGAGATGTCATGTCTAATATGATTCATGTTTAGTTATCAGATCTTAACAAACAGGATATATCTGGACTTACGGAAATCAGGACTTACTAGAAGTCAAAACTTAATATCAAAACTTAAGGTCATATCAGAACCTAAGTGCGGGAAGACTTTCATATAAGGAAGGAATCTGATTTACCGTAGAAGATCGAGACTAAAACAAAAAAAGATATGAATGGAAAGAGTTAGAAGACTGGAAGACTCGTAGAAGATATCTAATTGATATATTTTAGGAGACAGAATTATATTCCATATCAATTAGAAGTTATCTTGTAACTGTGTAATATATAAACACAGGACTTAAGGTTTACAATATATGCGTTATCATTATCGAGAAGATTATACATTTTAACCTAGCAGCTCTTAGTGATATTTGTTCATCATTGAGAGAGAACAACAGTTCTTATTATAACAGAGTTTATTCAATATACTTGATCTTTGTTACATACTTGTGTTAAATCAATTTGATTGTGAAAACACTGTATTCAACCCCCTTTTACAGTGTTGTATGACCTAACAATTGGTATCAGAGCTTATCTGTTAACACACATACAGTAAAGATCCAAACAATCATGTCTGAAGAAGCACAAACTCCAACCAAGCCCACCAAAACTGAAGAAACTCAAAAGACTCAAACTCACAGTCGATATGAGATTATTAGGGTTCCCATACTGAGACCTTCTGAGTATCCCATATTGAAAGTGAAGATGGCTATGTTTCTGGAAGCTACAGATCCAGAATACCTTGATAGAATTAATGAAGGACCACATAAGCCTACCAGGCTCTCTGTTGTAGTTGCTGATCAACTAGCAAAGACCATACCAAAGGAGAAAGGTGAGTACACAGCTGAAGACATCTCATCTATTGCCAAGGATGCAAAGGTAAGGCATTTGCTGCATAGTGCCATTGATAATGTCATGTCAAACAGGGTAATTAATTGAAAAACTGCAAAGGAGATATGGGATGCTTTGGAGACAAGATGCCAGGGAACTGATGCAATCAAGAAGAACAGGAGGACTATACTCACTCAAGAGTATGAGCACTTTGACTCAAAAGCTGATGAGTCTTTAACTGACTTATATGATAGGTTTGTCAAACTCTTGAATGATCTGTCACTGGTGGACAAGGAATATGATCTTGAAGATTCAAATCTAAAATTCCTTTTAGCTCTTCCTGAAAATTGGGATTTGAAGTCTACTACCATAAGAGACAAATAGGACCTTACTGAAACTACTCTTGATGAAATTTATGGTATGCTCAAGACTTATAAACTTGAGATAGATCAAAGGAGCAAGAGGCATGGAAGAAAGTCAAGGACAGTTGCTCTTAAGGCTGAGGAGGAATCTCCTAAAATGGCTGCCTCAAAAAGGGGCAAAGGAAAGGCTCTCATCATAAAGTTTGATTCAGAGTCATCATATTCTAATGATGATGATTCAGAAACTGAAAGTTTAACTGAAATAGATGTTGATAAAGAGATGATGAAATTGTGTGCTCTTATGGTAAAGGGTATCACAAAGATAGCCTACAGAAAATTCAGAAAAGGCAAGAAGCTTTCCAGGAAAAGTGGAAGTTCTGATAAGAAAGGGTTCAGAAAGTCTGAAGGCAAGGGATAAAAGTCTGACAGATGAGACAACTCAAATGTCAAATGCTACAACTGTGGTCAAAGAGGCCACATATCTCCTGACTGCAAGAAAGGAAAAAGTGACAAAGGCAAGGCACTGGTCACAAAGAAAAAAAGCTAAATAGACACTTCAGATTCTAAACATGAGGTGAACTATGCCCTGATGGCAAATGCTGATAGCAGTCCTGAAACTGCTAAATTAAAGGTACCTCAAACAACTTATGCTTTTCATACTGATGATATTACTGAGTTGAGATTATATCTTAAAACCATGTTCATTAGTTATAGAGATCAGACTTTAACATATGAAAGATTAACATCTGAAAATCTTGCTTATAAAAAAGAAATGATTATTTAGAAAAGGAGTTAGTTTTTCTTCATCAAACTAAGAAAGAAAAAGATGATGCTTTATATGTTAGAGATGAAGTGTTAAAATTGAATGAATCTCTAAAAGCTGACTTAGAAAAGGAAAGAGAGATTATCAGAACTTGGACTAACTCTGGCATAACAACTTAGAATTTATTAAGTACGGGAAACTGGAAAGAGGGCTTAGGTTATGGAGATGATAAAAGTGAAAAAGGAACTGAACAAATTGAGCCAATTGTTGTTAAACAGACTGCTAAGCGAAAGGTACATCCTATTAAGTTTGTAGCAAAAATTGTAAAGTCTGATTCTGAAAAGATGAAAGTCTGTGACAGAAGTCAAAGATAAGTCAACTTCTTACAAATTAAAACATGATAAACCAGCTAAAGTGAACATATGCTTAATGACAAAGAAGCAGCTTAAGCATAAGCTGAAAGAGATTAGGAATGTTCAATAATGTAGAGGAAGCTAGGAAAATTAGGAATGGAAAGGAAGTGTAAATAAAAGCAATAATTATATGCTTGTTCCTAATGCTACTAGAAAGAAATGCTATAAGTGTGGAAACTCTAACCATCTTGCTTCTTTTTACATAAAGAATAAAGATATAAACTCTTTACCTCCTAGTTTAGGAGTTAAGAGTCAGTCTGTTAGGTTTAAGCCACAAAATCCTTATTTTTATTGTGGTAGTTTATGGCATTCCATTTATACTTGTAAGAAATATCATAGTCTGTACTATGATTATTATCAAATAAAACCTTCTTTGAAGAAAGTTACTTTAATTCCTTCTAGTGTAAAGTCTGATGCAAAGTATGACATAAGTTCTGATAAACAGCATGTTAGCCTAAACTCTGAAATTAAATCCGCTGCAAATGCTAACAAACTTAAAAAGGCCAAAGGATCCAAGCAAGTCTGGGTCCTTAAAACTAACCAATAGTGGTCTTTGTGAATGCAGGGTAACAGGAAAGATATCCTAGTGCTGGACAGTGGATGTTCAGGACATATGACTGGAAATAAAGCCCTGCTATCAGACTTTGTGGAGAAAGCTGGCCCATGAGTTTCTTATGGAGATGGCAACATGGGAAAAGCTCTGGAATATGGCAATATAAATCTTGGGAATGTCATCATTGAAACAGTAGCTCTTGTTTCAGGACTTAAACACGATCTGCTAAGTGTGAGTCAAATCTGTGACAGAGGTTATCATGTACATTTCTTTGAAGAATACTGTGAAATTGTAAGCATGTCTACAGGCAAAATGGTTCTGAAAGGTTACAGGCATGGTAATATTTATGAAGCCAGACTTTCAACAAGTTCTGATTGTTCTGCAATCTGTCTGTTGAGTAGAGCATCAATTGAAGAAAGCTAGAATTGGCACAAAAGACTCTCTCATTTAAATTTTAACAATATAAATAAGCTAGTAAAGATAGATCTTGTTAGAGGACTGCCAAAATCAGTATTTGCTCCCGATGGCCTTTGTGATTCATTTCAAAAGGCAAAATAAAGAAAATCTTCTTTCGAGAGCAAAACTGAATCTTCAATTCTTGAGCCTTATCACCTACTGCATGCTGATCTATTTGGTCCAGTAAATGTCATGTCTATTGCAAAGAAGAAATATGCTATGGTTATAGTGGATAAGTTCACAATATACACTTGGGTGTATTTCTTGCATAAGAAGAATGAAACTGCATCTACTCTAACTGATCATGTCAGACAACTGGATAAGTTGGTCAAAGATTCTGTTAAAATTATAAGAAGTGATTATGGCACCAAGTTCAAGAATTCAATCATGGAAGAGTTTTGCAAAGAGCATGGAATCAATCATGAATTTTCTGCACCTGGAACTCCACAGGAAAATGGAGTTGTAGAAAGAAAGAACATGACTCTTATAGAAGCTGCACGAACTATACTTGATGAAGCAAAGCTATCAACCTACTTTTGGGCTGAAGCTATGCAGACTACTTATTTTACACAGAATGCCACACTCATAAACGGACATGAAAAAACACCATATGAGATGGTCAAGAAAAAGAAGCCAAATCTGAAATACTTTCATGTATTTGGTTGTAAGTGTTTTGTTCTTAAGACTCATCCTGAACAGCTGTCAAAATTTAATCTAAAAGCTGATGAAGGAATTTTTGTTGGATATCCACTTTCCACAAAAGCCTTCAGAGTCTACAATTTAAGAACAAGGGTTGTCATGGAATCTATCAATGTATCTTTTGATGATAAGAATATTACTGGACTTGAAGATTTCAATGATCATGATCAACTGAGATTAATGAAGATTTAAATTCTGATTCGATAAATTCTGATGACTTAAACTCTGATCCTGTAAGTTCTGATGTCATTGAAACTGTGGTAACAACTCCAAAGGAAAATGCACCTGTCCAGGGGGTGCAAGCTGAAAATCCTACCATAACTCAAGACTCTCAAGAAGCATCAGAACCTGTCACGGGCTCTTCAAGTTCTGATTCATCAAAATCTGATGAGCCAAATTCTAATAATTCTGGAAACTCTGATTCTTCAAATCCTGAAGAATCTAACTCAAATTCTGAAGTCTCAGAAAGCATAACTACAGGGGGCATCATAAAATGCTGATGGAGACAACATGGATCATGGGGGAGGATCCAGTTCTAGAAATCAACTTCCTTCTGCAAGGAAGTGGACCAAATCACATACACCTGACTTAATAATTGGATATCCTGAAGCAGGTGTCAGAACTAGAACTGCAATATCAAATGAATGTCTCTATCATTCTTTTCTATCTCAGACTGAACCAAAGAAAGTGGAAGAAGCTCTTCAAGATGCTGATTGGGTGCAAGCAATGCAGGATGAGTTAAATGAATTTGAAAGAAATAAAGTCTGGACCCTAGTGCCAAGACCAAAGAACAGATCAATTGTTGGCACAAAATGGGTGTTCAGAAATAAAACTGACAGTGATGGCATAATTACAAGGAACAAAGCAAGGCTGGTTGCTAAGGGTTACTCTCAACAGGAGGGTATTGATTATGATGAAACATTTGCACCAGTTGCTAGATTGGAAGCCATAAGAATCTTTTTGGCTTATGCTGCTCACAAAAAGTTTAATGTCTTTCAAATGGATGTGAAAAGTGCTTTTTCTCATGGAGAATTGGAAGAAGGGGTATATGTTGAACAACCTCCAGGATTTGAAGATCCAAAATTTCCAAATCATGTCTACAGATTAGATAAAGCACTTTATGGCCTTAAGCAAGCTCCAAGAGCATGGTATGAGACTATAGCTCAATTCCTTCTGGAAAGTGGATTTCACAGAGGTACAATTGATAAAACTCTGTCCTACCTCAACCATGGAAAGGACTTACTTTTGGTACAGATATATGTTGATGATATCATATTTGGTTCTACAAATGGTAAACTCTCTAAAAGGTTTGCAAAGCTAATGCAGTCAAGATATCAAATGAGTATGATGGGAGAACTTAGTTATTTTCTGGGACTTCAATTCAAGCAAAATAAAGAAGGTACTTTTATCTGTCAATCCCAGTACACCAGAAATTTACTCAAGAAATTTAGAATGCAAGACTGTTCAACTGCATCCACTCCTATGACCACTGCAACCAAGTTAGATAAAGATATCGGTTCATCAGTAGATATTACTAACTACAGAGGTATGATGGGCTCTTTACTCTATTTAACTGCAAGTAGACCTGATATCATGTATGCTACCTGTCTTTGTGCAAGATTTCAGGTTGATCCAAGAGAACCTCATCTAATAGTTGTGAAAAGAATTTTTAAGTACCTCAAGGGTACAGCTGATCTAGGATTGTGGTATCCTAGAGAATCAGATTTTAAGCTAATAGGTTAGTCAGATGCAGATTTTGCAGGATGCAAAATAGACTGGAAAAGCACAAGTGGAAGCTACCAATTTCTTGGAGGCAGATTGGTTTCTTGGTTTAGCAAGAAACATAAATTAATTTCCACATGAACTGCAGAAGCAAAATATATAGCTGCAGGAAGCTGTTGTGCACAGATTATTTGGATGAAGAATCAGTTACTGGATTATGGGTTAGAATTTTCTAAAATACCTATTTACTGTGATAATTAAAGTGCTATTGCTATGACAGGTAATCCAGTTCAACACTCAATGATAAAGCACATCAATATTAGGTACCATTTCATGAGGGAACATGTAATGAAAGGTATAGTGGAATTGTATTTTGTTCCAATAGATCAACAACTAGCAGATATCTTCACAAAACCACTATGTGAAGCTACTTTTACAAGACTGGTAAATAAACTTGGAATGGTTTCAGGTTCTTTATCTAATTCTGCTTAATTTTTGTTCTCATGCATCAGACTTTATGATCAGTGTTTACAGATTGTCTTATCTTCATGTAATATGTGCTTAAATTGAAATATATTAAATGCTGATTGTTATCTGATGTGGATCTATATACTCTGATAGTGTTTTGAATGTTCTGTGACTATTTAATCCAATGAGGATTACTGTGCTAGATGCTGACCTAGTAGTCTTTAACATACTAGAAATCCCATGTTTGAATTAGTTGTTTATGTGGAAATTCATTAACACAAGCAAATTCTGATTTTGAGCTTAGTCAAATTTAATTTGGGTATCTTATTACTAAGTCACAAACTAGAATCTTGCTTTTTATCTGTCAAATTCTGATGTTAGTAAATCTTAAGGATAACCTAAATGCTGATAAGCCTCACGTATTTGAAAAAAATAAAAGAAAAGAAAATTAAAGTCAGGTACTCCTTTGAGATCTAGAGTAAAAATGTGGAAGGGAACACCCAAGTGTATTGCTGGTATTAAGAAATATGCATTAGAAAAGCAAATAAATTTTTCTTGGTGACTTTTCACACTCTCTGATTACTGGAGAAATACTTTGATAATAGCATAAATTCTGATAGCAGTTGTGACTCATTTACACTGAGAAGCCAATGTGAAAAAGAATTCTAAAAGATGCATAAAATGAGCATAAATAGTTGAGGTGGACTCATGCACAAATTTATCCTATAGTAGACTTCATTATTAATGACAGATTTTAAGCACTTTTCTTAGTTATGCCTTATTTTTAAGATGTACTGTAGTATATCAGACTTTAATCTTTATCTGATATTTTGATAATGTACACACTATCACTCCATATGAATGATGAAAATTACTGTGCTGATCAAGTTGTTTTAGATAAACAGTCTAGTGTCATATGCATAAATTCTGAGGACAAGTTCTGATGATTAAACTCTGAAGAAACAAGTCAGTATTTGTATGAAGAATCACAGAAGCAGACATTCATTTTTTGAGTATAGAAGCCATGTTCTGATGACTGTTAAAATCTGATAATAGTCAAGTTCTGATATTAAATCCTGATGGAAACTCTGATGTTTACATGGCATTATTTATTTACTTGACTTATTTGTGGTAAATACTGTAACAGTCATAATTAATCAGAATATAATTAGGTGAGATAAAAACAGTCATAATTATTTGGGTTAGTGGTAAACGTGTTTGTCTTGTAAAACTGCATGTGCACGTTAATTATTGCTTATTTCTCATGCCCACTAACTCTGCTCTAACTATTTACTGGCTGACAAGTTTACAAGTGTCTGTTTTACTTCTAAAAAGGACAGTTGAGTGGAGAGAGTATATATATGGGAGTTAAAAGATTTTCTAATCTTTTACCTACTTTTCTATTCTTAATCTCTCTTATTCTCTCTCTCTCTCTCTAATATTCTTTGAAGCCTGTTAATCTTTACTTCATCCACTTGAACTGTATTTCTTGATGAATGTTTTGATTAAAATTATGGTTACTAATAATTTGTGATGATTTGCCAAACAAATGTTGAATTTGAATCGACATATCCTGAGTTACACTTGAAAAGGTAGAAGCAATTGAGAAAGCTCAAGAGAAGCAACAGGCCTAAATCTCTGATGTTCTGGCAAATCAAGCTTCTCAACAGGCTCAATTGAATGATATTCAATCTTTAGTGGAACTTCTTCTCTCACTTCTACTATCAGATGATTCCAAAAAGGGGAGAAGATAGTTAAGTCCAAATGCTATAATGATCAAATACTGAAGAAGAAAGATGATGAAGCTGATGACCAGGGAAACCCTAGCAAGGGTAGAGGTAAAGTTCAAAGTAAAGGGCAGAGCAGCAAGGTTTCTTCAAGGAAACTAATTACTGAAGCAAGCAAATCTTCTACTCAAAAGAAGACAAGTTCTGAAGCTACTCAAACTCAAAATCTGATAGCTAGTACTGAAACTCAAAATCCGATATCAAGTTCTGATGAGCAAAGTCTGATGACAAAACCTGATGTTCTGATACAAGATGGAAGTCAAGATTCTCAAAAGTTCATGCAAACTCTGAAGTTCAAGGGAAAGCAGACTACTGTCTACTACAAGGATCCCAAGATTCAGACACTTGATGAGGAAATTTCTAGAAGATTATTTTTGAAGCATAATCCAGGAATGGATTTAGAAAATCTCAAGGAGGAAGAAGCTAGATTTAAAGCTAAAAAGAAAAATCTAAAGCCAAAAGCTTATGTTGCAAAGAAATCTCCAAGGCCTAAGGTAAAAGGCATTGTGATCAAGGAGAAGTCACATACTGAGGCATCAAAGCCCAAGACTAGATCACAAACTGAGATTGATCTCAAAGACAAAGGGAAAGGAAAAGTTGATGAACCAATCAAGCCACTACAGATGAAAATTTCTCAAATCCTGATAAAGCCAGTGTGCAAAATGGTTCAAGTTACTGATGATATTCTTGCTGAAGATGAAGATGTTCAAACTTTGAAAAGAAGGAAGATTTATGAAGAATTCGAGACAACCTCTAACAAGGCTCAGGTTGTTCAGAGTGAAGAACTGCAAGCTATAACAAAAACAGCAAGTTCTGATAAGGTCATCAAGAAATCAACCTCTGACAGTGCTCAAGTTGATTTAGACAAAATGAAAGTAGCTGATAAAAAGAAATTTCTGTGGAAAAATGTTAAACCATCAGATCCAAAGAAAAGCCAATTGTTATCTAATTTCATGATAGTTGGATTGAAAGTCAGAGAAGCAAGAGACAGAGCAGGGCTAGGTTCTGATGAAGCTAAGATGAAAACATGAGTTGAAGTGCTTACTAGAGATCCATTTCTATTAACTGACCAACCTCTTGAAGATGTTACACAGAAACACCTTGATAAGGTTATCTCTGTTCAAGTGGTACTGGATTCTCATGACAAGCACAATGTCAAGGAAAATCTGATTCTATTTCTTGAAGATGGAAGGATATATCAGATGTCAGAATCAGATGTGCTGAATAAATTATTGAAAGAACTTAAATTCTTTCATTACCTTTTAGAGGTAAAGTCTGATATTACCAAGAGATGGTCAAACTTCATATTGAAGACCATCAGAGATAACGCAAGAATTTCTGGTTCAAGAGTTACAGAATTCATTCCTAGTATTGTTGAAGATGATGGAAGTGAAACTCTAATAAAGAAGGATTCTGCTAAGGTTGAAGTGTTACTGAATGAGAAATGTCTATGCTACAATGAAGATTCTTCTCATCCCAGGGTAATAAGACTGAATGATGGTTTAGAAAGAAACCATATCTCTGCTTTAAGGATTGCAATCTACAGGATTGGAAGTTAGAATGAAGAGATGAAGCAAGTCAAGACTACAATGTCTCAAGTCCTGAGAGTTAAAGAAGAAAAGTTGATATCAAACTTTGTCAAGAATCATTATGGATTCAGATTGACTTAGTGAGATTGGTAAAAGCTACAAGGACTGTAAGTTGTAGTTAGTTATCTAGTTAAACTCTTATTGCATTTGTACTTAAATGTTTTTGACATCATCAAATCTATTAACTTGTATATTTTGCCTAATTTACAAGTTAGGGGAGATTATTAGATGTGGCGACCTCCAAACCCGGGTCAGAAGTTTGGGGTCCACACATACACCTTATTTATAACCTGCTTATAACAATAATAAAGATAATAATAATATGCAGTGACCCTACTTACCAACCACCATGGATCACAACAGGTTAAAGTATGCACACAAGCCAAACACACTATTATATTACAAACGTTCAAATCCCAACTATTCCAAACTCAAAACTGAGTATTAAACATTATTACAAACTTTTACAGACTTAAATTATCCCAAAAGAAGCCTACTAGCTCAGCTCAATCAATCTGAACCCCTAGCTCTCGCGCTGGACTGGGGATCCTCGGTACCAACCGGTTCCTTCTTAACTGGAAAAGAACAGAAACAATATCGCACAAATGAGCTAACTAGCTCAGCAAGTCACAATGACAAAACTGAGAATAACGATCATCAAGTGAACATGGTTATGATATCAAGTGAACAATAGATTATGATTTAGAATTGGATATTATACTTTTATTTTAAAACCAAGGTTAGGCTGCTGATCAGTCACGCACTAACCCCGAGCAAAGCACACAGCACTGCTCTAACTACTGGATCCAAGGCACACATTGGCCTAACTTGACCATTATATGGTCTGACCACGAATCTGGTCCATAATTTTATAAAAACAATCCAATTCCAACATAATAACAAAATAAACAATAATAAACAATAACTAGAATCATTAACAACAGTGATTGCTTAACAATGAAAGGGTTTCAGCCCTTGTACGGATCAATAAGGTAATTTCAAAGCTTGGATGCTGGGTAATGAAAGAATTGGATAACAAAGGAATCAACATTTCAGGGTTTCAAAGATTTGAGCTTTCAAGGAATAGGATACAATGGGTTGAGTATATAAGTAACTCAGTTCAGTGTTTGGTTTTTAGTTTGTATGTATTTGTGGAGTAGTATCGTAGATTTATGATTCATGTTTGGGGTATACAATAATCAATGGCTTAGAAAGAATAAGGTTCATAGCTCAAGAACCATAACTGGAATCAGGGTTTGGGTTTCAGTGCTACAAAGCACTTGCAATATTAACAAGACTATCAAGGACTACAGTATCTCGAGAAAGTTCAGAACACTTGCCTGGTATTAGCTTACTACACTGCACTCGCTTTCAATCACAATCGTCTTACTCCTCAACTACCTGTTTCCCCTTCCTACGTCTTGCCTCTTCTGTTCACATATCATAAATATCTATCAATAATCGACTCATAGAATTCTATTCAACGCATACTCTTATCTACCCTTCGTTTTACCCAAATCCGATTAACAGATTGAAAGTTACACAATAATCAAGTAAACACCGAATATATAGACCGATAGTCAATCAACAAGTCACATATAACACATAATACATCACGTAATCAATGACATATCATTTATAAAGAAGTCTCGGGACATAAATAGGCTTTCTGGTATTTAAAATGATTTTCAAAAGATTTTTTGAAATTAAAATGGGTCGTTGGATCAATTTCGGGTTAATAAACAGGGTTCGGTTGGCCAATTATCGAGCCTTGGAAATAATTTAGAATAATATTTTAAAGCTCGAAACTATATTTCAGAATTTTTAAATCATTTTTAAATAATTAAATCTAATTAAATAATTAACTAAAATCAATTAATAATTAATTAAATCAATTAATCAATTAATTTTCGAATTAATTGACCAATTAATCAATTAAAAATTAACTGAAATTAATTAACTAATTAATTAAGATTTATTTTTGAACTAAAAATAATTTTCGGAATTAAAATACTAATTTTTAGAATTTTCAGAAATTAAAAATGAATTTTTATAATAAAAATAAATAGGAAATAGGATTTTTAAACATTTTTAAAACAGGAATCCACTTTTTACAAAGTGTGGAAACTTCAGGGACCTAACTGTATCGTTTTTAAAACTACAGGGACCAAACTGCAATTTTGGAGCCAGTCGCCAGAAAACATCCTCCCACCACCACAAGCTCCAGATCAGTACTACACAACACCAGGAATCTATATCTGCAATCAAAATTCACCAATAACCCCAGACTTGGCCGGAAATTGGCCAAGAACATCGCCGGTTTCCGGCGAACATCGGAAAACTTCAAAATACAACTCCCTTCGATTCACTAATCCTCTGTTAATGAGCTATAAATCAATCAACTGCAAATTTCATAAGGAACACAACCCACTATAAATCATCAGCTAATAACCCTAAATCAAAACCCCCCAAATTTCAATTGAAAACATTCATACGGGTTATAAACCCTAATTTTGAAATTCGAAAATTAAACCCACTTTTAAGCATGTTATTGAACTCCAACTCAGACGTATGACATATGAAAATCATCAGGAAAACAAGCTCTATAACATGTAAGCATCAAATCATACAAACAATCATCCGAACAAAAATTCATATTTTTAATCAAAATAATTCGAAAATAAATAAATTTATATTAAATCAACCTTTGATTCTGCAGTTCTGAAACTTGTATAATCTGATATTACCCTTCAAAACCTCCATTTTGGTTACTAGAACTTCCCGAGCAGATTTCAATAACACCTCCAAATAGTAGTTTGATTCTCAGAAAGATTTATGAATATATGATTTTTCTCTGTAAAATTTTATAATTATCTGTCTACAAATGATTTTGATACGAAATAAAATACGGTAAAGGGCTATTTATAATTACGGAAAATTAGTATGCCGTTGGATCATTCCGGATATAAAACGGTACGTTTATTTATAAAAACGGATCCAAATGATTTCGGTTTTCGGGTTAATTATCCAAACCAGTACAATTTGTACTGCGGTCTTGGTCTCAGCGCCTGGTTACACGTACTACGAGGTGATAATTGGGATAGTTTAATAAAAAGCTCCCGTTTATCGAAAATAAGGGTTGTATTGATTTACCGAAACGAATATTATATCGAAAATGTTGCACCGGGACCCGCGCAGAACAAACCGTACGCAGGATCGAAAAAGTCGAAACATGGAATATGCTCGGAATATTACAATTGGGTTAGGAAGGAGTTCTCGGAAGAGTTTCGGGTTCCAAAAACGTAACAACGGATGACGTCGGTTGGTTCCCGTTTTTATAAAATAGATTTTAATTACCCGAAAAAGATTTTAGAAATTTCATATGATTCTTATAAATCCATAAATTAACATAAAAATAATTAGGAAGATATGAAAATTATCTATATTTTATTTTGGACATATGAAAATTAAAATACTCAATTAATAATATTTTTAAATATCCAAACACCGATAACACTTAACAATTAATTCATAGAATAGATACTGAACACACATAATATTTATTTAATAGCAAAAATAATTACACGATATAAGCTACTTTGCTAACGCGCTTTAGGATCTCAAAAGGTCTGACATATCTTGGGCTTAGCTTCCCTTTCTTTCCAAACCTCGTTAGTCCTTTCCATGGTGATACTTTCAATAATAACAAGCTTCCTTCTTCAAATTCCATGTCTTTCCTTGACTGGTCTGCATATTTCCTCTGATGATCTTGTGCGGTTATCAATCTTTTCTGGATAACTTCTACAATTTCTTTGTCTGCTGCACCAATTCAGGTCCAAGTATTTTGCGTTCTCCTACTTCATCCCAAAATACTGGAGATCTACATTTACGTCCATAAAGGGCTTCATAGGGTGGCATCACAATGCTGGCATGATAACTGTTGTTATAAGCAAACTCTACCAGAGGTAAATGCTCTTCCCAACTTCCTTTAAAATCAATAGCACAAACACGCAACATGTCCTAGATTGTCTGGATCGTTCCTTCATTTTGGCCATCCATCTGAGGGTGATAGGCCGTACTCATATTCAGTCTTGTTCCCAAAAATTCTTGAAAACTCTTCCAAAATCTTGTATTAAACCTTGGATCTTGATCAGATACAATAGACACAGGAACTCCATGATGAACTACAATTTCCTTCAGGTACATATGGACCAACTTGTCGAGCGAAAATATTTCATTTATAGGCAGAAAATGAGCTGACTTGGTAAGTCTATCCACTATAACCCAAATGGCATCATGATTAGCCCTTGTCCTTGGTAATCCAATTATAAAATCCATGGCAATGTGTTCCCACTTCCACTCTGGAATCTTTAATGGCTGTAGCAATCCACTTGGTCTCTGATGCTCTACTTTAACTCTTTGACAGGTATAATATTTGCTAACCCATTCCGTAATTTCCCTCTTCATATCTGGCCGCCAATAATTTTCCTTTAAATCCCTGTACATTTTGGTACTCCCTGGGTGGATGGAATATCTTGAACTATGTGCCTCTTGTAAAATTTCATTCTTTAACTCCGTCACTGGTGGAATCCAAATTCTAGATGAAAACCTCAGAATACCTTGATCATCCTTTTACGTATATAATTCTTCCCCTACCAAACTATTTAAATCTTGATCCATTACATCTTCCTGACATTTCTTTATTTTCTCCAATAACTCCGGTTGGAAAGTCATACTGTACACTTTCGCTTCCTCAAGCTTGCAATCTCTAATCTCCAATTCCAATTTCTGAAATTCCTTATATATCTCTTCAGGTACTGATAACTCATTTAACCTTTCCTTCTGACTTAACGCGTCTGCTACAATGTTCGCTTTACCGGGATGATAATTAATCGAGCAGTCGTAATCCTTGATCAATTCTAACCATCTCCTTTGCCTCATATTAAGTTCCTTCTGTGTAAATATGTACTTTAAGCTTTTGTGATCCGTGAAAATCTCGCATTTTTCTCCATACAGATAATGTCTCCAAATCTTCAAAGCGAAAACTATGGCTTCTAGCTCCAAATCATGAGTAGGGTACTTTTGTTCGTGTGGTTTCAATTTCCTTGACGCATACGCAATCACCTTATCGTGCTGCATTAGAACACATCCTAATCCTTTGTGAGAAGCATCGCTATAAATTACGAAATTCCCTTGATCGTCTGGAAGTGACAAAACAGGTGTCGTGATTAATCTCCGCTTCAACTCTTGAAAACTTTCTTCGCACTTGTCGTTCCATATAAACTTTTCATTCTTTCGTGTAAGCTTTGTCAATGGTGTTGCAATTCTTGAGAAATTCTGAACGAATCGTCGATAATATCCTGCCAATCCCAAGAAACTTCTTACCTCAGTGGGTGTTCTCGGTCTCTCCCAATTCGTAATTGCTTCGATCTTTGCCGGGTCTACTTTGATCCCTTCGTTACTGACTATGTGTCCTAAGAACTGAACCTCTTGTAACCAAAATTCACACTTTGAGAATTTAGCATATAACTTCTTTTTCCTTAAAATCTCCAAAGTTGTCCTCACATGTTCCGCATGATCCTCTTCCATTTTTGAATAAATTAAAATATCGTCTATAAACACAATAACGAACTTGTCCAAATATTCCTTGAAAATTTTGTTCATCAGGGCCATAAACGCTGCCGGGGCATTAGTCAATCCAAAAGACATTACTAAAAATTCATAATGTCCATACCTTGTTCGAAAAGTTGTCTTTGGTATATCTTTTGGCTCGATCTTCAGTTGATGATATCCCGATCTTAAATCAATTTTGGAGAAGTACTTGGCTCCCTTCAACTGGTCAAACAGATCGTCAATTCTGGGTAACGGATACTTATTCTTGATTGTAAGCTTATTGAGTTCTCTATAGTCGATACACAGTCTCATACTTCCATCTTTCTTCTTGACAAATAATACCGGGGCTCCCCATGGGGATACACTGGGTCTGATTACTCCTTTCTCTAACAACTCCTGCAATTGCTTCGCTAGCTCTTTCATCTCAACAGGCGCCATTCTTTACGGGGCCTTGGATACTGGTTCTGTTCCAGGGGCTAAGTCGATCGCAAATTCAATTTCTCTATCTGGAGGAAGTCCTGCTAACTCGTCGGGAAACTCGTCTGGAAATTCATTCACAACTGGAATATTTTCAAGTTTTATTGGTTCTTGACTTCTGTCAACCACATATGCCACGAAATGCTCACATCCTTGCCGTAGTAATTTCTTGGCTTGAATCATCGTTAAGAACTTCTTTACTTGTTTCTGACCCTTAAACGTTACTATTCTTTCATCTAGCGTCTTCACCATTACCTTCTTATTTCGACAATCTATCTGGGCATCATGCTTAGATAACCAATCCATCCCTAATATAACGTCAAATTCTCCTAACTTAAATGGTATCAAATCTACACAAAACTTACTACCAGAAATCTCAATCTCACAATTCCCACAAACTTGATTAATAAATACACGTTCTTGATTTGCTAATTCCACAGTCATTATTTCATTTAAATACTCAACTGGACAATTTAACTTACTAACAAAATCTTGTAAAACAAACGATCGGATTGCTCCCGAATCTATTAACACTTTGGCACATAAAGAATTCACATTAAGCGTACCTGCCACGACATCCGTATCCTGGATAGCATCTTTCACAGATATATCAAAAACTCTAGCCCTTGGAGTCTCATTCACTGTTGGGGTAGATCCCATAATCCTCAATGCATTACTGACTGGGGCTGGTGTCTTACAATCCCTGGCCATATGTCCTGGCTTTCCACATTTGAAGCACGTAAATCCAATGGCTGGAACCTTCATTGCTGGATTCCGGATAGGCTGATCCTTATTTGCTGGCTCTCTTGCTGGCTGATTTCGGCACTCCCTCGAATAGTGCCCTTTCTGGTTGCATTTGAAACATACCACATTCAACTTATTACAAACTCCCCCATGCTTCTTCCCACATACTTGACAATCCGGAAAGGTTAGTCTCAACTGATTCGGCTGATTTGTATTAACTGGACGGTTACTCTGGCCTCCGTCTCCTGCATTCTGTTTCCTGAAATTAAAATTTCTCCCTAGCTGAAACTTGCCTTTCTTAAAATTTGGAAACTTCCCTGGTTGTGACTGACCCTCACTTCCCTCAACTTTCCTTTTCTTGCTTTCCTTTTCCTTCTGGAACATCTCACTCTCTGTCTCTGTGATCATAGCCTTCTGTACTACTCCTGCGTAGGTATCCAATTCAAAAATGGCTACCTTCCCTCTGATCCATGGTTTCAAACCTTGCTGAAATGTTTTAGCCTTCTTCCTGTCAGTATCCACATATGACGGTACATACCTTGACAATTCCTCAAACTTACCCTCATAATCTGTTACCGACATGTTCCCTTGCTTTAATTCTAAAAACTTCAGCTCCATTTGATCCTGAACAAACTGAGGAAAATACTTTTCTAAAAACAATTCCTTAAACCTTTCCCAAGTAATAACATCTACACCTTCCAATGTCTTCACCATTTCCCACCAATAGGTGGCTTCATTCTTCAAATAGTAACTTGCAAACTCAACCTTCTATTCTTCCTTTACTTTCACTAAGGCAAATGCCTTCTTTATTTCCTTTAACCAAACATTTGCTTCAATTGGCTCTAAGGAACCCTTGAATTCTGGTGGGCTTACTGCCTGAAAAGTTTTAAAAGTTACCTGGGGATTGGTCTGTCTTTGTTGTTGTTATGCTAGGTGAACTGTTTGTTGGGCCAAGATTTGAAGAATTTGGGCTATTGCTGGGTCCATGGGTCCTAGGTTCACATTTGGATTTGTATCATCTTGGTTGTTATTTTTATTGGTTTCTTCATTCTGGGTGTTGGTGCGGGTATTTCTTCTAGGAGGCATTTTTCTGTAAAGAATCAATCAACTTATTTAGCTTTTGAATCAATCTTTTGCATAAAAGAAAAGTTTTGTAAAACAGAAATATCTCTTTTTGAAAACAGTTGTAACTAAGTAAATTGCATGCTTCTTTACAGAATTTAAACAGTTATGGAAAACAGGGTACATGGTATCACAAGGGTATAACTGGTGCAATAAATAAGGTAAGGTAAAACAGGTGCAATAAGGTAAATGACAGTGCTGGAAAGGAAAAAGGTACAGATATATATAGATCAAAAGTTTTAGGTAGTACAAGCGTAAAGATGCTTCGGAAGTAAAAGCAAAAAGGGTACAAAAACCTACTCACTAGTCAGCATAGCTAGTCTATAAATACAACTCAAAAGTCTACTGATACACACTACACACTACTGTACATACTACATAACCATAACAACACTGCTTAACATCTCCATCTCTGAATCTCTGACTCAGCTCCAAGGAAACTTTGGTCCTGCTAGCCTCTCAAAGTCCTCCATCACCTCAGTAGCCCAGCCCATCAGTGCATCAGGGCCTCTGCCAGGTAGTGTAGCTCCATGTAGCCTAGCCTCAAGAACCCTCCGTGTCACATGAATCTCCTCTCGAAGCTCCCTCACACCACGATCAACATCAGTAGTCCTAATAATATGTTGTAGCTCTCTGATCTGGGCCAACAAGGAATCACGCTCCAATAGAAGAGCCTCATACCGATAATAAGGAACTGGGGGCAATGTAGACTGGAATGGGGCACTCGCAACTGAATTCCCAGTGGAATCCGAATCAGCTGGTGGGGGTCCTCTGATAGGTGGCCTCATGCTGGAGGTGGAATAGCCTGCAGTGGTACGGGCTGCAACACAGGTGGAGGTAGTATAGCCAACACTGGTGGAACAACAGAACGTGGATCCGAAGACGGCACTCCAACTGAAGGCTCTGAGTGATCAGCTGATACGGAAATAAAAGAGTCGGCCATCGCTGCTATCTGAAATCATATCACAATATAAGAATCTCGAACCATAACTGCGAATTACACTAATACCTGATATACCGAAGCACTCAACCTCTTGATGTTCTATCTTTCTTATTCCTTACTTCTAATCCTAACCCTCTACCCATTCCCGTCAACCTAGGCTTGTGTCAGTGACTTATAACTTGTAGCTTTGATACCAAACCTGTGGCGCCCTCCAAACCCGGGTCAGAAGTTTGGGGTCCATACACACACCTTATTTATAACCTGCTTATAACAATAATAAAGATAATAATAATATGCAGTGACCCTACTTGTCAACCACCACGGACCGTAACAGGTTAAAGTATGCACACAAGCCAAACACACTATTATATTACAAACGTTCAAATCCCAACTATTCCAAACTCAAAACTGAGTATTAAACATTATTACAAACTTTTACAGACTTAAATTATCCCAAAAGAAGCCTACTAGCTCAGCTCAATCAACCTGAACCCCTAGCTCTCGCGCTGGACTGGGGATCCTCGGTACCAACCGGTTCCTTCTTAACTGGAAAAGAACAGAAACAATATCGCACAAATGAGCTAACTAGCTCCGCAAGTCACAATGACAAAACTGAGAATAACGATCATCAAGTGAACATGGTTATGATATCAAGTGAACAATGGATTATGATTTAGAATTGGATATTATATTTTTATTTTAAAACCGAGGTTAGGCTGCTGATCAGTCACGCACTAACCCCGTGCAAAGCACACATCACTGCTCTAACTACTGGATCCAAGGCACACATTGGCCTAACTTGACCATTATATGGTCTGACCACGAATCTGGTCCACAATTTTATAAAAACAATCCAATTCCAATATAATAACAGAATGAACATTAATAAACAATAACCAGAATCATTAACAACAGTGAATGCTTAACAATGAAAGGGTTTCAGTCCTTGTACGGATCAATAAGGTAATTTCAAAGCTTGGATGCTGGTTAATGAAAGAATTGGATAACAAAGGAATCAACATTTCAGGGTTTCAAAGATTTGAGCTTTCAAGGAATAGGATATAATGGGTTGAGTATATAAGTAACTCAGTTCAGTGTTTGGTTTTTAGTTTGTATGTATTTGTGGAGTAGTATCGTAGATTTGTGATTCGTGTTTGGGGTATACAATAATCAATGGCTTAGAAAGAATAAGGTTCATAGCTCAAGAACCATATCTGGAATCAGGGTTTGGGTTTCAGTGCTACAAAGCACTTGCAATATCAACAAGACTATCAAGCACTACAGTATCTCGAGAAAGTTCAGAACACTTGCCTGGTATTAGCTTACTACACTGCATTCGCTTTCAATCACAATCGTCTTACTCCTCAACTACCTGTTTCCCCTTCCTACGTCTTGCCTCTTCTGTTCACATATCTTAAATATCTATCAATAATTGACTCATAGAATTCTATTCAACACATACTCTTATCTACCCTTCGTTATCCAAATCCGATTAACGGATTGAAAGTTACACAATAATCAAGTAAACACCGAATATATAGACCGATAGTCAATCAACAAGTCACGTATAACACATAATACATCACATAATCAATGACATATCATTTATAAAGAAGTCTCGGGTCATAAATAGGCTTTCTGGTATTTAAAATAATTTTCAAAACATTTTTCGGAATTAAAACGGGTCGTTGGATCAATTTCGGGTTAATAAACAGGGTTCGGTTGGCCAATTCTGGCTCCGAAACAATTTTATAATAATTATCGAGCCTTGGAAATAATTTAGAATAATATTTTAAAGCTCGAAACTATTTTTCGGAATTTTTCAATCATTTTTAAATAATTAAATCTAATTAAATAATTAACTAAAATCAATTAATAATTAATTAAATCAATTAATCAATTACTTTTTGAATTAACTGACCAATTAATCAATTAAAAATTAACTGAAATTAATTAACTAATTAATTCAGAATTATTTATGAATTAAAAATAATTTTCGGAATTAAAATACTAATTTTTAGAATTTTCAGAAATTAAAAATAATTTTTATAATAAAAATAAATAGGAAATAGGATTTTTAAACATTTTTAAAACAAGAATCCACATTTTGCAAAGTCTGGAAACTTCAGGGACCTAACTATATCGTTTTTAAAACTATAGGGACCAAACTGCAATTTTGCAGTCCAGTTGCCGGAAAACGTCGGGGGTGGCCGGAGAACTCGACTCCGGCATCCTCCCACCACCACAAGCTCCAGATCAGTACTACACAACACCAGGAATCGATATCTGCAATCAAAATTCATCAATAACCCCAGACTTGGCCGGAAATTGGCCAAGAACATCGCCGGTTTCCGACGAACATCGGAAAACTTCAAAATAAAACTCCCTTCGATTCACTAATCCTCTGTTAACGAGCTATATATCAATCAATTGCAAATTTCATAAGGAACACAACCCACTATAAATCATCAGCTAATAACCCCTAAATCAAAAACCCCCAAATTTCAATTAAAAACATTCATACGGGTTATAAACCCTAATTTTGAAATTCGAAAATTAAACCCACTTTTAAGCATGTTATTGAACTCCAAATCAGACATATGACATATGAAAATCATCTGGAAAACAAGCTCTATAACATGTAAGCATCAAATCATGCAAACAATCATCCGAACAAAAATTCATATTTTTAATCAAAATAATTTGAAAATAAATAAATCTATATTAAATCAACCTTTGATTCTGCAGTTCTGAAACTTGTATAATCTGATAGTACCCTTCAAAACCTCCGTTTTGGTTACTAGAACTTCCCGAGCAGATTTCAATAAGACCTCCAAATAGTAGTTTGATTCTCAGAAAGATTTATGAATATATGATTTTTCTCTGTAAAATTTTATAATTATCTGTCTACAAATGATTTTGATACGAAATAAAATACGGTAAACGGCTATTTATAATTACAGAAAATTAGTATCCCGTTGGATCATTCCGGATATAAAACAGTACGTTTATTTATAAATACTGATCCAAACGATATCGGTTTTCGGGATAATTATCCAAACCAGTACAATTTGTACTGCGGTCTTGGTCTCAGCGCCTGGTTACACGTACTACGAGGTGATAATTGGGATAGTTTAATAAAAAGCTCCCGTTTTTCGAAAATACGGGTTGTATTGATTTACCGAAATGAATATTATATCGAAAATGTTGCGCCGGGACCCGCGCAGAATAAACCATACGCCGGATCGAAAAAGTCGAAACATGGAATATGCTCGGAATATTACAATTGGGTTAGGAAGGAGTTCTCGGAAGAGTTTCGGGTTCCAAAAATGTAACAACGGATGACGTCGGTTGGTTCCCGTTTTTATAAAATAGATTTTAATTACCCGAAAAAAGATTTTAGAAATTTCATATGATTCTTATAAATTCATAAATTAACATAAAAATAATTAGGAAGATATGACAATTATCTATATTTTATTTTGGACATATGAAAATTAAAATACTCAATTAATAATATTTTTAAATATCCAAACACCGATAACACTTAACAATTAATTCACATAATAGATACTGAACACACATAATATTTATTTAATAGCAAGAATAATTACATGATATATCCCGGATATTACATTAGATATATTTGAGATGTCATGTTTAATATGATTCATGTTTGGTTTCAGATCTTAACAAACATGATATATCAGGACTTACTGGAAGTCAGAACTTAATATCATAACATAAGGTCATATCAGAACTTAAGTACGGGAAGACTTTCATATAAGGAAGGAAGCCGATTTACAGTAGAAGATCGAGACTAAAACAAAAGAAGATATGCATGGAAAGAGTTAGAAGACTGGAAGACTTGTAGAAAATATCTGATTGATATATTTTAGGAGATAGAATTATATTCCATATCAATTAGATGTTATCTTGTAACTGTGTACTATATAAACACGGACTTAGGGTTTACACTATATGTGTTATCATTATCGAGAAGATTATACATTGTAACCTAGCAGCTCTTAGTGATATTTGTTCATCATTGAGAGAGAACAACAGTTCTTATTGTAACAGAGTTTATTCAATATACTTGATCTTTGTTACATACTTGTGTTAAATCGATTGATTATGAAAACACTGTATTCAACCCCCTTCTACAGTGTTGTGTGACCTAACAATCGGTTTTGAGCCGATGTCTAATGTAGAATTTTTAGTAGTAACACGACACATATACAACAATACACATATACAGTAAGACATAGTACTTTCAAATATATAATTAATTAGACCAAGTCTTGATAATCTATATACACGCATAACACACGATTTTGCAAACACTATCCAGATTAAACGAAAACTTACCTCAAATTCTGACCAGGTCTGAAATTAGCTTTTTCGACACTCTAAACGATATTTTCATGAAAAACACAAAACATGAAAGTTGTAGAGAATAAAAAGGCTTTATAAAAAGTCCAGAATCAACGAATTCTACCTTACAATGAATTAACTATGAATTTTGCAAGATCGTCGATTTTTATAATTTTTTATCCCAAAAAATTTATAATTAAAACTAGTAAGAAGAATTAGATTTATGATTTATTTATAATATTACAAAATTATATGTCTTAACCAATAATTTATCGATATTTGAATTTGATCCAAATTTGAGGCCCAATATTCTAATTAAATTTTAAATCTTAATCTTTATTAAATTTTAATCTTTTTATTATATTATTCTATTATTACTATTATTATTTTAAAAATTACGGGATATTATAGTTAATGATGATAAAATTGAGAAAATTTTGAATATAACATCATTTGTATTTTTATGTAATCCTCTTCGTTTCTTTATTTAAAAGTGTGTGTCTGAAATAAATTAGCAACAATTTTAAAATCAGTTTTTATGATTGTTATGAATAATTTTTAGAGAACAACAGACGTAACCCAAAAATCTAAAAATGTTTTTTTTAAAAAAATCTAAAGCGGGCAAAGCACGGTTATTTGACTTAATTCTTTCTAATATAATATGACAAAGATATAAATCTAAATATGAAAGTCGTTCCTGGTTAACTTTTTCGGTTAATAAGAATTGCATGAAAAGGAATACAATGAGCAAAATGGGAAACAACTCAACAACTAAATCAAATTTAAATAACTATGTGTTATATAATATGAAAATTATATAATATTATATAAATAAATAATAAAATTAGGACATTGAATTAAATATAAATTAAATAAATAAATACATCCAATTTTTCCTCCGATTAATCTCTGATTCTCCGATTAAGCATAAATTGGAACCTTCATCGATTAGTTCCGATTAACGATTTTTATAATATTGAGTAAAAGCAAATCTTTATCATCGAAAATTTGAAGAAGGTGAATGAAAATGTCTTTTAGGTAAGTGAAGATTAAGGAGAAAAAACTAATCGATGAATATTAATTAAAATAGTTGAATCACAACAATACTGCATGTAGGGCGGCAATTCGATCCGTTAGCTCAAAGTCATTTTGTTGATCTTGGCTCAGTTATATAAATGAGCTCCAGTTCAGTCAGAGCTTTCAGCTCGTTTAAATAAACAAGCCAGCTTGACTCGACTCGAGAAATTGAACGAGTCGAGTTCCTATAGCGTTTTAGGTTCGATTTAGTGTAAAATTAAACAAGACTGCTCTCCCGACTCATTCAAACCGGTACGTTTAGCTAAACGAGCTGGACTCTACTCGTAAAATTGAAGAAGTCGAGTTCGGGCAGAGGTTTGGACTCACTGAGTTAAAAGATCTTGCTCGACCCGACTCAATTAAACTCGACTCAAATTACGCTCGCTCAAAATTCGGTTTTTGTCGGGTTGTATTAGTCGATTTAACATTCTTAATTAGTAAAATAAAGATGTAAACTAATAAATATTCTATTTAAATAATTCTTCTACAAATTTTTTTAAATTGGGTTATGAAATTGCAAAACATAATTCTGCACATTATTAGTAAAAATCACTCATGTAAACTACAAATGATTATCGTTTAACAACCAGATGACGATCTGGAATGAAAGTAATGTTAAAAGCAAAAATGTTGCTTAAAATATTGGAAAACTGTTATTTATTAATAATTAACTTAGGTTAATTTGTAGAGGGGGTTGAATACAAATTAAAATTTTTAATTTAATACGTATTTGGGAGATTAAACATGAACTCATATGTTTTTAAATTTTCAGGTGGTTTGTTTTTTGACTTTCCACCTGAGTTTTATTTAAAGAAATAATTTGTTACAATTCCAAATGTAATCTCACAGCTGCGGTTTACACTGTTTCACTCAGAGGAAGATATATCTCTTTAAAGCTGTTTGAGAATGTATAACCTGTTTCTTAAGTGAAACATCTGCTTCTACGTGGTTTATATATCACTAAGTTATAATGTTTGCTAGACAATATATAACACAGTCTTCGAGGTCCAGCAAGGTTTCTTGTTCATTATCTTTCGCGTGACGCTTGTCAAATGAGGTTGGATTGTATCCTGATATATTACCTTGAATATCCCTCCAATCTGTCTTGCATGAAAATGGAATGTTTCTTCTTCTTCAGCATCCAAGATCATATGCAAAATTTATCTTGGCTTCTTATTTTCTTTTTTGAGATTCCTATCAACCCATGTGATGTGACAGTCCTAGGTTTTGATCACCATCACATTACTTTCAGTAGATGTGTATATTCTTAGCCATTGATAGTCACTAGCTACAAAATTCCTTATCCATTGGAAGTCTGTTGTGGCGACTTTCCCTAGCCATTGATAGTTACATGCTTAGAAGTTGATAGGCAGATCTCGATAGCAATTGATTATATTTCCTCATTTAGAAGTCGTAGGCTCACTTCACTTAATCCGAATTACATAGCATCAAATATTTACACTTAGCCACCCTATTCTAGATTATTCATTGAGTCAACATGACTTCTGAATGGATAACTGCATTGCTATCTGTTTATAAGAGTCTCATAGAAAATATTACATAACCCTATCAATTGATGGGCTACTCCTTCAATGACTATCCCATAGGATGATTAGTAATAGAAGAATACATATTGCTCTAAAAGAATTATGTAATGTGATTTGTTTATCATCACGATTTAGGCTTGATTCCTAGAAATCTCCCCCAATTCATGACTAATAGAACAATAGCCATAAATTAAACCCTTGATGATAACAAAACATATTCTTACACATAGACACTAAATGTGCATAATTGTGTTATGTTAATCTGCTGATGAAAATATTATACAAGGAAATAATTTTGAAGAAAATAAATTACTCTGAAAGTAGCTCCTTCATTCTGAGCATGTGAAATAATGATTTCTTTTAGAATTTTTTTCCTATTTGATATTTCAATCTATTCTCTTAGAAAATATCCCTTCACCTGGACACTTTAGTCTCTTCAGAGAAATATTTAATCTTCATTGATTCCCTGAAGTGTTAGACTTCAGAAAGTTTCCATCTCTTGTTGAGTATCAGCATGTCTTCATGTCTAGGATATTATCCTTCTTTCAAGAATTAAAGCATATGTTGTAAGTTTCTAATTCTTTTTTTGAGGTCAAACACTACCTTTATAGACAGTTTTGGATATAATGCAACTTTCTAACTTCCTGGATCTTGTTTGGATGAAGTTTGTTTAGGAGAATGCTCGTCTATGTTGGCTGAATGCATGGTTGAGTCATTTTCCTCAACCTCCTTCCCTGAATTATAAGAATTGATTTCTTAAAGGCTGATTTGTCTGGATCTTTCTTGTTTTTTATGGCCTTCAACTCCCTTTATGAAAAGAAGATTGTTACAAACTTTTTTAGGATTGACAAACTCTTCATTGGACATAATTTAATCCTTATTAGATTTAGTATTTGCTGTAATAGCAAAAACTGAATATATTTTCTTCCTTGGAGATGTGCTTGTTCTCTTTCCCTTGAACTGTTTGGCTGCTTCTCAGCTTTCAGTTGTAACTCTAGCTCTGTAGCCTAAGCCAGTTCATTGCCTATAAGTTTTGGAAAAATGTTTTATTTCTTGGTCTCCCTCATTAATGCACTATTTTCCTTCTAGTGATTTCTTTCTATGTCTCTTGTTCTTCCTTAACTGGATAGATTTACAACTATTGCTCTCCCTCAGCTGGATAGATCCACAGACTTCCCTTTTTCTCCCCCTCAGCTAGAGCTATCAAGTCATCAAGACTTCTCCCTTTTTTTGTTAGCATCAAGGGTTTGTATAACGACTCATATACTTTTATATTATTTAAAAGTGTAATTATTAAATAAATATTTAATGAAATATGT